>NC_053491.1:238859081-239124081 GCF_905171775.1 Rana temporaria | reverse complement strand
TGGTAATGCACACGTCAATCATTTTTTTTTTGATTGATCCCTTCCAATAGCGGTGATCAATTTATAATAATCAATCCCAATTGATCAATAAGCCACACATTGGAGAAATACATTTATATGAATTGTTGGAAGATACAGTCGCAAGTTATCAATTGCATCTCTGATCAATCTATAATAATCAATCCCAATTGATCAATAAGCCACACATTGAGAAATAAATGTCTATGAATTGTTGGAAGATACGGTCGCAAGTTATCAATTGCATCTCTGATCAATCAACGCACGATCGGATTTGTGATCGAAGCGTCTCATTGCTGCCGATCGATGCAAAAAGAATACATTTCCCGCCCTGGCTGATCCACTTCAAGCTAAATCGATCGCAAGGACATATAGGGCTTTTTATTTGCCCGTTCGATTGCCACGATTAAATCGCACAGCGAGGAGGTAATTAAATGAAAGAGTGTGTGGCCACCTATAATCAAAGTGAAACATACAATCGCAAGTTATCAATTGCATCTCCGATCAATCAAAGCACGATCGGATTTGTGATAGAAGCGTCTCATTGCTGCCGATCGATGCAAAAGTATACATTTCCCGCCCTGGCTGATAAACTCCAAGCTTGATCGATCGGAAGAAAATTTAGGGCTGTTCCTTTGCCAATTCGATTGCTGCGATCAAATCGCACGGCGATAAGATAATCAAATCAAAGTGCGCATGGCCACCTATAATCAAATTGAAATACGTTTCAACGAATCGTTGGAAGATACAATCGCATCTCTGATCAATCAAAGCACGATCGGATTAGCGATCGAAGCATCTCATTGCAGCCGATCGATGCAAAAGAATACATTTCCCGTTCTGGCTGATTAGCTCCAAGCTGAATCAATTTGTAGAAAACTTTGAGCTGTTTATTTGCCAATTGGATCGTTCCGATCAAATCGCACCGTGATTCGATAATCAGATCGAAGTGTGCATGGGCCACCTATAAACTAATTGAAGTGTGCATGGCTGCCATCAATCAGTCAGTTTTGCTTGAAATCGATCGATGACGCAGCATGGGGGGTGATTTACTAAAACCGGAGAGTGCAAAATCTGGTGCAGCTCTGCATGGCAGCCAATCGGCTTCTAACTTGAGCTTGTTCAATTAAGCTTTAGAAGCTGATTGGCTGTCATGCAGAGCTGCACCAGATTTTGCACTCTCCGGTTTTAGTACATCACCCCCCAATGTGTCTTTTCATTCATTTCATAGATACAATCTTATTATGTGATTCTGTAACGATCCGTCCGATCGGATCATTAAATGTGTGGATGACGTCACGCAATCTATAAAAGCCCTGGAAATGTACACGCTTTCTCTGTATATCACGTGAGTGATGGAGATGGCTTCTGCAGTGAAATCCTGTGCTGTGTGATTCCGGCTGCTTGTGTGGCTCCCCTACTGATTACTAATTATAGAGCGGTGTGGTTTGTTTTACCGGAGGCGTTGTCCCTGGCAACCAATAGGAGACCTCCGTTTTTGTAGAGCTGTCTAAGTGACAGCTGCCACTGGTTGCCAAGGGTGACGCAGAAAGCTTCCTTCCACTTTTGTGGGTGTAATCTTGTATTGTAAGCTCCTTGAGGGTAGGGGCCGATGTGAATGTACAATGTATATGTAAAGCGTTACATAAAATTGTCTGCATTATACAAGTACCTGAAATAAAAAATAAATAAATACACTGATACCTTCCATCTGTTTTAGGCTAAGTTCACACAGGTGGTGAAATTTAAAGCTGCTTTCAAACGCATCAATCAACATTGCCTAAACATCCTTTGAGATTTTTTTATTTTTTTGCATTGTTATTGGTCACTTTTCACACTTTGCAACCGCGTCCTAAACATGCCTATGGAATTTAGACCCCTTTCGCACTGCTAGCGTGGCCGCGTTAGTGGTATAGCCCCGCTAGTTTTAGAGGTGCTTTATCACCGTTTTAGCTGCACATTTTGACCCGTAGCCGCACGAGGAAAGGGTTAATAGCGCCCGAAAAGCGCCACTGCCCGAATCGCTTTGCAGCGGTGCCCAGTCATTTCAATGGACAGGGGCCGCCCCAAAGATGATGTTTGCAGGACTTTTTCTAACATCCTGCAAGTGCACCGCCCCAGTGTTAAAGCACTTCGGCCCTCACACTGGGGCTACAGGGTAGGCATTTTACAGGAGCTATTTTTATCCCAAAAGTGCTTGAAAAACGCCTTCAGGATCTTAGAGCGTATTTTAAAGGGGCGGTTGCAAAGGGGGGTTATTTACTAAAGCTTGGAGAGTGTAAAATCTGATGCAACTCTCGTAGAGGGTTCTTTACTGTAAGAGCGGCAAGGATGTGGAATTCCCTTCCACAGGCAGTGGTCTCAGCGGGGAGCATCGATGGTTTCAAGAAACTATTAGATAAGCACCTGAACGACCGCAACATACAGGGATAATACAAGGTAATACTGACATATAATCACACACATAGGTTGGACTTGTGTCTTTTTTCAACCTCACCTACTATGTAACTATGTAACTTTGCAAATAAATCAGCTTGCAGGTTTTATTGCCAAAGAGGTTAGAAGCTGATTGGCTACCATGCACAACTGCACCAGATTTTGCGCTCTCCAGTTTTATTAAAGCGGAGGTCCACACAAAATGAACCTCCGCTTTTCGAAACCCCCCCCCCCCCGGGCCAAATTTGTCACCTTTCGGGGGGAGGGGGGTACAGATACCTGTATAATACAGGTATTTGCACCCACTTCCGAGTATAGACCCCTGCGGGAGTCACGCCCTCCTCCCGGTGTCTTCTGGTAAACACACTGGTCCGAGGAGACAGCGGGGACTAGTGAGGACGGGCCGCGCCGATTGCGCAGTAGGGAACCGGGCAGTGAAGCCGCAACGCTTCACTTCCTGATTCCCTCGGCGAGGATGGCGGCGGGGGCAGCCGAGAGACAATCGATTGCTCGGCTTCGGCTGCCGACATCGCGGGCGCACTGGACAGGTAAGTGTCCATTTATTAAAAGTCAGCAGCTGCAGTATTTGTAACTGCTGGCTTTTAATATATATTTTTTTTTTTCGTGGGACCTCCGCTTTAAGTCAACCCCCTTTGCAAGCGCACCTTTTAACATTCCTATGGGATTTAGAGCAGGTTTTCAATACAAGTGAATGGAGGCAGTTGCAAAGCGTCAACGCCTGCTGAACTCCGCAGGCAGCGTTTTTTTCTGATTTTTCACAACGCTAACGTTGTCACGCGTAAAACTCCATCCGTTACTTACTTTGAGTGGCGTTGATAGGGCGGTAGCTGCCTATTTCAACACCTGTGTGAACCGAGGATTTACAGTGAATCTGGGATTACTGCCAAACATTAGGTGATAAATACTTTTGGAGCCTGATGACGAGCAGTCTATTGCACATTTTGTACTTTGCATGGTCCCCCCAGTTCCAGGTGAATGTTGGATGGGGGGGGGTCGTTCTCCCAGGGACCTTGAATACCTTTCCCTAATGCTAAGCGACCATCTCCAAGTCTGTGTTGTTGTAGCTCCTGGGACTGTGGAAGTCTTTCTAGGCTGTCAGTTTCATAACCTGCGTGCTGAGTAGTGGTTACAAAACAGAAGCCGCTCTGAGCATGTGTGAGATGCAGCCTGTTCCAGGGTGTTATTGGGAGAGCAATTTTGATCTATTGACTTGTATAATGAATAGTGACTTGCCTGCATGAATCATCGCCATCAAGACAGCAGCAACCAGATCCAGATCGCTGCTTGATGCACCTAGACTGAGAGATGCTTTATAAGTTAGAGCATTTTTTTTCGTAAATGTAAAAACAAAAAAATTCTCAGTACACACAGCATTGTATTCAGGTCCCTGGTCTGTTTGCTTTAATTATGAAGAAACGACGATTGTAACGAAGGTGTTAGATGAAGGCGTCGGGGTGAGATCACAGAAGATGAGAAATTTCCTGAATTTCAGAGCTTATCTCCCAATTTAGAAGCAGTCAATAGCTTGTCTCACTTCAGTAGCATTACCGCTGGTGAAATCACAAGCCTTAGCTAATGCTCTATCTCACATCCTGTATACAAAGATGATTTACTTCCATCCATTTCTAGGCAACGATGTCGGCCCAGACCGCACATCTTCTTCTTTTTTCTCCAGTCACCAATCAGAACTACCGGTGTGATTAGATCTTTATGGAGCTGAAATCGCTCCTCCAGAGCTTGCGGATTAGAATGTGTGCTGGGAGATTAGGGCAAGGAACATGATTTCATAGAAGCCTATTCTGATCTGGTATTGTTTCCTGTGCACCGTAAAACTCGATCAATTAAAGCTGAGCTTTATACTATAGTATATCTAGTATAGGTATGTATATATAATAATAATGTAATAATAATAAAAAAAAATATATATATATATATATATATCTTTTTTTTTAAATATATATATATATATATATATATATATATAATTTTATATATAATTTTTATATATATATATATATATTTATATTTATATATATATATTTTTTTTATAAATAAATAAATATATATATATATATATATATATATATATATATAATTTTTTATATATATATATATTTTTTTATTATTACATTATTATTATATTATTTATATACCTATACTAGATATACTATAGTATAAAGCTCAGCTTTAATTCATTGAGTTTTATACACGCACACACTCACACTATTACTAAAAGTATTGGAATACCTGCCTTTACACGCACACTTCAGGCTGGGTTCACAATCATGCAAATTGGTTGTGGGTTTCCCCCCGGATACAAGTCACATGACAGGAGATTGTGACCAGCTCTCAATAAAGCAGGTTCACATATTTCTGGGGCAGCTGCAGAGCTAATTGCACAGGGATCCGGTGCGTCTTTGGCTCAGTTTCTGGTCCGAATTCAGGCAAAAATTCATGCCCAATTCGTCCCTTAAACAAAGAAGAGGGATGCACTAAACCCCTGTTGTCATCTGCATCCATTTTAAGTGTGAACCCAGCCCTAATGGCATCCCATTCTTAGTCTGTAGGGTTAAATATTGGGTTGGCTCACCCTTTGCAGGTATAACGGCTTCAACTGTTCTGGGAAGGCTGTCCACAAGGTTTAGGGGTGTGTCTATGGGAATGTTTGATCATTCTTCCAGAAGCGCATTTGTGAGGTCAGGCACTGATGTAGGTGGACGAGAAGACCTGGCTGGCAGTCTACCCTCCAATTCATCCCAAAGGTATTCTACCGCTTTGAGGTGCAGGCCAGTCAAGTTCCTCCACCCTAAACTCGCTCATCCATGTCTTTATGGACCTTGCTTTGTGCACTGGTGCACAGTCATGTTGGAACAGGAAGAAGCCATCCCCAAACTGTTCCCACAAGTTGGGAGCATGAAACTGTCCAAAATGTCTTGGTATGCTGACCCCTTAAAGAGTTCCCTTCACTGGAACGAAGGGACCAAGTACAACCCCTGAACAACAACACCACACCATAATGCCCCCTCCTGATTTTGACCAGTGCACAAAGCAAGGTCCATAAAGACATGGATGAGTGAGTTTGGGGTGGAGGAACTTGACTGGCCTGCACATAGTCCTGACCTCAAGCCAATAGAACACCTTTGGGATGAATTGGAGTGGAGACTGCAAACCAGGCCTTCTCATCCACATCAGTGCCTGACCTCACTAATGCGCTTCTGGAAGAATGGTCAAACATTCCCATAGACACACTCCTAAACCTTGTGGACAGCCGTCAAAGAAGAGCTGAAGAACCTGTTATATCTGCAAAGGCTGGGCCAACTCATAAGTGAACCCTACGGACTAAGACTGGGATGGCAATAAACTTGATGTGCGTGTAAAGGCAGGCGTCCCAATACCTTTGGTAATATAGTGTGTATGTGTGTGTGTGTGTGTGTGTATGTATGTATATATATATATATATATATATATACATACATACATACATACATACATTCACACACTATATTACAAAAAGTATTGGGACTATGTATGTATGTATATATATATATATATACATACATACATAGTCCCAATACTTTTGGTAATATAGTGTGTGTATGTATATGTATGTATATATATATATATATATATATATATATATATATATATATACACACATATATGATTATACTTTTAAACTATAGCAAGTGTTCACGGGTATCCTGTTATTAAATGAGAGGAAAAAAAGGACAATCTGACTGCCATAGGGAAAGTTCTGAATAGCGCCTGTGGCATGGAAACATGCGTGCCCATACTGTGGTGTGACTTGGAGTAAAAATAGAGATTGGCTAGGGAATTCCATTCTGGCCAACTTTGTTGTGTTCCATGGGGCTCGGAGGTAGCAACTAGACATCAGATTATTTCCTGACTGTTATCACCCGGATCAGGCAACAATCCGCTTATCTCTGCGGGAAGTCTTCTCTTAAATGAACCCATCAATATTAGAGAATCTTCCTATCAGCATCCAATGCTCTTGGCTGTCTTGGTCGTTTCAATGAAAGCTCTACAATCTGTTCATTTTCCTAAGAATAGCCAAGCTTGCTGGAAAATGTTTGCAAGCTGTAGATTCGGAATGCTTGCTTTCTGTCAGATCATTAGCTGATTATTGCAAGCGATGATGACATTAGATGTAGCCTTATGCCTTGTACACACGATCGGAATTTCCGATGAAAAAAGTCAGGCTGAATTTTTTCATCGGATATTGCAAACGTGTGTGGGTCCCACTTTTTCCTGTCATAGTTTAGAAATAGAACTTTTTTTTTTTAAATTCCGATCGTCTGTGTGGAACTCAGACGGAGAAAAAAACACGCATGCTCAGAATCAAGTCGACGTATGCTCGGAAGCATTGAACTTCATTTTTCTCAGGTCGTCGTAGTGTTTTACGTCACCGCGGTTTGGACAGTCGGAATTTGGTCTGACAGTGTGTATGTACGACAGCTTGAACAGAATTCCGACGGAAAATTCCATCGGAAATTCCGATCGTGTGTACAGGGCATTAGAGGAAGCAAGACGATTTACAACTTCACAGCCATGCTAGACTGCTCAAAGCCAATTGATCTAATTGCAGCTATGCAAAACAGAACATGGCGTGTCTCTTTGAGGCCGGATTCACACTTGTGCGGTGCGAATTTCAGCTTTCTTATCTCTGCACAGAGATAAGACAACTGTTCAGCAGATCAGCTCCGTTTTAGATGCGAATTTGGAGACCTGGGAGAGGGGAGGGGGGAAGTGTATTGAGCTGATTGAGAGAAATGAACACATCTGCGAATCAAATGCTTACCCATAGAAGATAATGGGCCTGAATTCACACCTGAGCCGCACCGCAATGCCTAGAAAACGCACACGTTTTTTCGGCAATGTGCAGTGCGAATGTTTTGCTCTCCCCCTCCGTGATCTGTGTCCCCCCTCTGTGCCGCTGCTTCCCCCCTCCGTGATCTGTGTCCCCCCTCCATGTCCTCCTCCGCCCCCTCTGTCAGGATGGAGAGCGGCGGTAGGAGCCGCTAAACCCGGCTCCTACCTTTTCTGAATGAAATAAAAATTGTGTAAAAAAAAAAAATAAATACTGTCACATGACATTAAAAAAAAAAGTATCGGTATTCAGTATCAGCGAGTACTTGAAAAAAAGTATCGGTACTTGTACGCGGTCTCAAAAAAGTGGTATCGGGACAACCCTACTTATATAACCTTATGTTGGTCCAAGCTAAACCAATATAACTATGCAAAACTATTCATGCCTAAACTTCAGCTTTAGGCCCCATTCACATGGACATACCGATCTGTACACTCATGCGAAAGGACCATCTTCACCCAATCTGAATGTAGAGATGTTCTGTGCAGACCCCTGCAGGCAGCTTGGTCAAATCAACGACAGGCGACCAGTTGCGCGGAGCTGCACAGATCTCCGTGTACATCCGTGTAGGTCCAATACACTGATCAGGATGTAGACTGTACTGTATTTGCAAGTCCTTATTTATTTATTTATTTTCTCTTGTAGAAATCCATTTTCAAGGTAAACGTTTGATATTGTTACTGTGGTATTTTGTTTAATGCAGTGTTTGTTTGAATGGTTGTTTAGCAATAAAACTATGGTGATAAATAAACAAAAGAAGTCCATTAAGGTTCTTTAAAATGTTTTACTGTAGGGATAAAGCAAAGGTATAATGGAGTTTGGATTGCTGGTTAGATGTTATGGATTTTTAGGTAGTGCTGCTGTTGTTGGTCTTTTGGAAATATCTTGCTAGTGTTATGCATGTAGGTTATTGCAGCAGCTTTGATGCTTGTGAGATGTATTAGCCTTTTTATAACGGTATTTTTTTAATACGCTTCAATAAGTTGACTTGTATTAAAGCAGTAGTAAACATTGCAAAAAATCAAAACAAAAAGAAAAAAACTGCAATTGCAGAGTAAAGGCATACTGTGCTAGTATGCATTGCATACTAGCACATTATGAAAGACTTACCTTGAAACAAAGCCTTCCAGTGGCACGTTATCACAGTTGCAGAGGTTTCAATCTTCACGCTGTCTTCCTTCGGGTTCGCCACTCGTATAGCCGAGCTGCAAAGGCGTCACTACCATGGCAAAGTGCTCTGAAGAAAGGGCATGGGTTCCTTCAGAGCGCATGCATTGGTGATGTCACCGGCTGCTGCTCACTAGAATATCTTTGAAGCAGTGCACGTGTTGGAGATATAATAAACCTTACCTATAGGTTAAAGGAATAAGCTTACCTGTAGATACAAATAAAAATTGTGAGTTTACTACCACTTTAACTTGCTAAATATTGTTCTTTTTAAGGTATGAGTCTAAATCAGGGGTCTCCAAACATTCTAAACAAAGGGCCGCAGTTTGGAGACCACTGGTCCACATGGTAGTTTCCATATGGTTGTGTACCGTGTAGCCAATAGTTTGTGAATACATGACCATCAAACGTATATAAGCTTGTTGGACACCCATGCCAAAATCATGGGCATTAATATAATTGTAGCCCTTCCCTCTTTTTCGCAACTGTAGCATTCTTAACTCTGCAAGGTGTTGGAGTGTTTGAAAGTTTGTGTCCATGCAGCCAGAAGGAGCATTCATGAGGTCAGATGCCAACGGTGGAGAAGAAGGCATGGCTTGCAAGCAGTGCTCCTGGTCATCCAAAAGGCGTTCAAAATGCTGTTTTTTATTTTTCTTGCACTTCCAAGTGCATGTGCACTTTAAATTTGTAGTGTAAAGTGGATTTGCCTTTAGTAAATAAACCTCTAATAGGTAGATTTAGTAAGAGTTAGGCCGACTTATCAGTAGATAAGTCGACCTAACTCAGAATCTACGCCGAGTTATGTTTAAGCGTATGCTCAAACAGAGATACGCTTAAACATATCTAAGATACGACGGCTTGCGCCGTCCTATCTTAGATTGCAATATTTTGGATGGCCGCTAGGTGGCGCTTCCATTGCGTTCGGCGAAGAATATATAAATGAGGAGATACGCCGATTCACAAACGTACGCCCGCCCGATGCAGTACTTTTACGCCGTTTGCGTAAGAGATAGGCCGCGTAAAGTTAGAGCTAGGCCCTATTGGAATAGTAATGTCAAGTATGGCCGCCGTTCCCGCGTCGGAATTCGAATTTTTTACGTCGTTTGCGTAAGTCGTCCGTAAATCGGGATTTACGTAGTTTACGTCCACGTCAAAATCAATAGGCCCATGCAGCGTACTTAGCCGCAATGCACACTGGGAAATGTAGGCGCCCGGCGCATGCGCAGTTTGGAAGAACGTAAAAAACGTGAGGTCAAGCCTCATTAACATAAAACACGCCCCCCTCAAACACATTTGAATTAGGCGCCCTTACGCCCGCCCGCTTTAGGCTACGCCGCCGTAAGATAGCAGGCAAGTACATTGTGAATCATGTACTTGCCTAGCTGACTTACAGCAGCGTAGCCTAAACACGCTAAGCTACGCCGCCGCAAGTTTGCTCCATTTTTCCTGAATCTAGCTATATGTCTTTATGGAACTGGCCTAGTGCACCTAAAACTCTAATTTGTCAGGGCGTGCAAATACATTTGACCACATTGTATAATAGATCCTAGAGGAAGCATTTACCTAGGTTTTTCATTCCTGGATGGTTGTTGCTTTCATGATGTGACCATCTTTTTTTTCTTTAAACTCGATATGCTAAAAGGTCACACTTGTTCATTACACAAGAGTATATATTAGTCTGTCCTTACGGTAAGTATTCTCCATTCAAAGAAATGGATAGATAACGACGAATCAAATGTTACAGAGTACATTGTGCAGTGATAAGACGTGCTGGTATCGTAACCATATGAAATCCCAAGAACTAACTTCTGTCTGTAGCAGTCTTTCTTAAAGGGGTTGTAAAGTTTCCTTTAAGCAAGTGCATTGTTGGTTCACTTACCTTTTCCTTGGATTTGCCTTCTAAATGTTTTTTTTCTTTGTCTGAATTTCTCACTTCTTGTTTCTCCTCAGTAAGCTTGCCCCCATCATCTGACTGGGGGTTAGTCAGCCAGCACAGCTTACTGAGGAGGAACAGGAAGTGAGAAATTCAGACAAAGAAAAAAAAAACATTTAGAAGGAAAAGGTAAGTGAACCAACAATGCACTAGCTTAAAGAAACCTATTTAGAAAATAAAAAAACAAAACCATTACAACCCCTTTAACTAGGGTTCCTCCAGAGCTTTGTTATGGGTTCCTTGAGCAATGAAAGCTTTTTGGCTCCCTAAAAAGATTCACTGGCTTTGTATCTATCTTTAAGAGGTGAGGGGGTTCTTCCCACTGACTATAAATGTAAGAGGCATTCTTTCCACTGACCATCACGCTAATGTACTGGGAGCTGTAGATAGAATTTTTTTATAGCAGGACCAGAAAGTTATTTTTAGGGTCCCTGTCTGTTAGAACTTGTGCACAGGGTTGTTTAGAGGCTGCAACGTTCACTAGTATATAATCCCTGTTTCTTCCCCACACCCAGGGAGCCTTGTGTTGCACAGACATGTGAATGGCTATTTGATGGCTTGTGAACTAGGGTGACCACGTGTCCTTGATTGCCCGGGACAGTCCCGCATTTTGCAGCTCTGTCCCGGGCACATTCATTCCAGGACAATACAGTGTCCCGGAATGAAACTGACACAGCCACCCCCCGGCCAATCTGATGCCCTCAAAAAATGCAGCCACATCACCGCTTTACTCACTGACAGTACTTGTCCTGGCCGGGAAAGGCTGGAGGAGCACAATCCCGCCCTCTGCTTGTGATTGGAGAAATCATAAATCCTGCCTCTTGTGTCCAATCACTGTGCTGTGATTCGTTACAGCACAAGCTGATTTTTGGGAAGGGAGAGTGTCCCTGAATGGTAGTTTGGAAATGTGGTCACCCTATTGTCAACCCGCATTTACCCACATTAAGTGGGGCGGCTGAGGCCCCGTACACACGTCCGAGGAACTCGACGGGCAAAACTCATCGTTTTGCTCGTCGAGTTCTGTGTGAAGCCGCCGAGGATCTCGGCGAGCCAACTTTCCTCATTGAACAACGAGGAAATAGAGAACATGTTCTCTATTTGGCTCGACGAGGAACTCTTCGGCTTCCTCGGTCAAAAGTGTACACACGGCCGGGTTTCTCGGCAGAATTCAGCTTCGATCGAGTTTCTGGTTGAATTCTGCCGAGAAACTCGGTCGTGTGTACGGGGGCTGAGGATGTTATGCTGGAGGGCTTTACAACCTCTAGATGCCCATACACATGAGGCCAAAAGCTGTTCTTGGTGTAACTATCCCTCTGCTATGGTCATGGTTTCTGTAGGATTAGCAAAAAATAATATGACTGTCACTCTTGTGTCCAGTATAATTACTCTAAATCAAGCAATTTAAATGCAATGTTTATTTAATCGCTATTTTTATACGTATTGTTTTTTCTCTGCCATCTTACTGGGCCTTAAGCAGACAGATTATTGCTTTTTATTGTCCTTCTCAGCCCCAAAGGCAAAAGGGTCATGAAATAGGATTAGTAATACAATGGGGAAAAAAAATAGCTATGCTTATCCCTTCAGTCCTATGGCTACATGAATAGTTAAAGCAGGCTTACATAGTAATAAAATATTAGCCAGCGCCAGTGGTGAGCAAACAATGCCGACCAGGTACCAATGTCGTAAGACTACGGTGCCGAGCACACTTTTGCTTACGTTAGGCGTCTATGTAGCCTCTGATGCAACTGTGTGTAAGGTTTCCAAGAAGAGTCACATGCTTTGCTGTTGTAAATTATAAATGGGAGGCGTTTACCCGGATTGCTGACGTCCTTCATTACTACCTAACCAGCCCCCTTTACTCCCACCCACTCCCACATCCTCCTTACTACAGTCTCTGCTGGTTGAATGGAGGCACGAGGCTGAGAGAGCAAAGTCTGCTTGACTCATGTTTTCTTCGCTCTGTCACATGAAGGACATAAGGCAGCTCACAGCTTCTCCTTTTGCAGCCTCTTCCTCTCCCATTTGTGCTCTGCACCATTCTTCATCTTTCAAGGAGCCGCAAGTGCAGTGCTTACTGAGGAAGATACAATGACATTAATTGTTACAAGTGTAGGCCTACAACAATCAATGAGAGTTACAAAAACGAAAGTACGGGATGTAATATGGCAGCTGTCAACTATGCTGTATACTTTCACCCTCAAGCCCCATACACACTATCAGTTTTCCTGCAGGTTTTTCTCCTCAGGTTTACCAAAACCATCTAATATGAGGTCAAACCTCAAGAGTTTCAATTTGTATTCAATCAAGCAGGCCCTTGCACTACATGGTTTTGGTAAACCTGAGGAGAAAAACCCGCAGGAAAACTGATAGTGTGTATGGGGCTTGAGTCATCTGAAAAAAAAACATGGAACTGCTGCTTTATCTATTTTTAGCCAACAGTTTGCGCAGCGCTTTACAACTTCAGGGAAGACGGTACAATTACAATACAGGAGGAATCAGAGGGCCCTGCCCGTTAGAGCTTACAATCTAGGTTATTATATACAGTATATAAAAAGCATAAACACATATAGTACAACAAAATAATACGTAGATAATGTTAAAGTGATAATAAACATACGCTGTTTAATTTCCATCGTCCCTTCTATGTCTGTATGTGGATGCTGGCACTGTGAATTGTTTAATGAAAAAAAACATCAAAGTACCTTTTTCCTAATCGATATACAGCATGACCCAGATCTTTCTCAGCCTGTCTGCAGGGAAACAGAGGCAGGAGGAGCCTTTAGTCCTCTGCTGTTGGTCACAGGTTAAAAAAAAAAAAAAAAAAAAAAAGACAGCCTTTGGCATATAGAATAAAAATTTATAATATCAGCAAACGGTTGTCATACAAATATATGTTTGATCAAATCTTTATTATTTTTTGGCAATAAAATGGTGTGGGTGGATTTCTGCCAGTCACAGGCTCTGTCACGCCCCTGCAGCCTGTGTCTTAGAATAAGGCCCGGTACACACGACCGAGTTTCTCGGCAGAATTCAGCCAGAAACTCGATCAGAGCTGTATTCTGCCGAGAGTGTACACTTTTTGCCGAGGAAGCCGACGAGGAACTCGTCGAGCCAAATAGAGAACATGTTCTCTATTTCCTCGTTGTTCAATGGGGAAACTTGGCTCGCCGAGATCCTCGGCGGCTTCACAAGGAACTCGACGAGCAAAAAAAAGTTTTTTGCCCCTGTCGAGTTCCTCGGACGTGTGTACGAGGCCTTTGAGCGAGGTGAGGCCTCCATCAGTCTACATGTAATATCATGCCACTATTGTGTTTAGGTACTTAGTGGGCATAGAGGAGGAGGAAGGAAGTGAGCTGTCATGTACCACTGTGTATACGTCCACATGGGTGACTCTATAGTCACATGGCCTGCTCAGATATGATAGGGAGGAAACGCTCAGCCTAGAGAACAGCAGGATCAACCAGGATTTTTGCAGAATACAGAAAGCGAATATCATAGTGACTCAGTGGGGGTTATTTACGAAAGGCAAATCCACTTTGCACTACAAGTGCACTGAAAGTGCACTTGGAAGTGCAGTCGCTGTGGTTCTGAGGGGGAGATCTGAAATGAGGGGACGCTCTGCTGATTTTATCATCCAATCAGGTGCAAGCTAAAATGCTGTTTCTTTTATTTTGCTTGCATGTCCCCCTCGGATCTACAGTAACTGCACTTTCAAGTGCAATGTCAAGTGCACTTTGTACTTGTAGTTTGTACTTTTAGTGCAAAGTGGATTTGCCTTTTGTAAATAACCCCCGGTGAGTATTAACAGCATGTAATACACCATTTATTCATAGTTTTTAGATGTGGGTTAAGTGACACTTTAAAATGGTTTGTAGCCACTAAAGTACCAGCTTAAGATATGCGGAAATCACAAATCCCCCTATAACTCCCCCTGCAACTAACATGCCCACCTTAACACCACCTGTACATAAGTCCCTAACCCCCCATTCCAAACTCTTAGAATTTCACCCCCCCCCCCCCACACACACGGACACACACACCTACCTTGCCTGTTTGTTTCCATTCTTCCCCCCTGACATCTACTACTACTTTGTACCCTCGAATGAATTCGATTCCACCTAATTGTTAACGAAAATATTAAAAAACATAAATGCTAAAGCTGATATATGGAATAGGATTGGGTATGATAGGCTCAGGAAGACAGCTAGCTAGGCCACACCTAAAATAATGGCACAATTGGCATTTACTAGCAATGTGGAGTTCAGTAACCCATAGCAAGCATTCAGATCACCCCTCAACTGCTGTGGGCTAAAATCTGTCTGCTGGGGGTTACTGCACATTAACTCTGCTCTTACTAACACCCCAACTCACGCACATGCATGCACCCTCTCCTTGGATGGTCAACAAGTGCAGTGATGGTGCTGGATGAATAAATACTGATGCGCTCGTATTAACTCATGTGCAATCAAGCAAAAAACCTGGGGCCATATTCTGAGTATAGTTACGATGGAGTATCTCAGGATACTCCATCGTATCTCTCTTTTTTGGGCCGCGTATCTATGCGAGTGATTCTTAGAATCATTTTCGCATAGATACGCTTAAGATCCGACATGTGTAAGTCCCTTACACTGTCGGATCTTAAATGTCATTACTCCGCCGGCCGCTAGGTGGCGTTTACGTTCAGGTCTCATTTGTTTATGCAAATGAGCCTGATACGCCGATTCACGAACGAAATCGCGTTGCGTAACCGTCGCTAACGTCGTTTGAGTAGGCGTAAGGTTACCCCTGCTATATGAGGGGTAACCTTACGCCAGTCCCACGTAGGCCATGTTAAGTATGGCGTCGGGTCCGCGTCGTGTTTTCCCATCGGGTACGTCGTTTTAATAAGTCGTCCGTGAATACGACTTTACGTCAATGACGCACACGTCGTCGTCATTGATGTTTTACACCGAGAACTGGAGCATGCGCACTGGGCTATTTTAAGCCCGGCGCATGCGCAGTTCTTTCGAATCGGGGGCGCGCTTAATTTAAATACAAGCCGCCCCCTTGGATGTACGCGGGGATACGCCGGGCCAATTACACTACGCCGCCCCAAACTACGGAGCAAGTGTTTGGGGAATACAACACTTGCTCCTGTAGGTTGGGGCGGCGGAGTGTAAATGGCTTACGCGCCGCCCGCCTACTTTCTACCAGAATATGGCCCCTGGTGAAGAAACTCTTAATATATGTGAGTAGATCATGAAAAAGTTCTGATGATTGAATCAGTCTGCAGTGATCCTTCCCTAATTGCTCTCACTTCAATGTGATCAGGTTACAACAACCTCCAGCAGCGATCAGATGTTTCCAGTTTCATTCAGTCACATGCAAAAGAGGAGGAAAGGAAACATAGCACAATATTGTACCATATAGATGTGGATAAAGGCTGCACTTAGTGCACTCACGTATCCTCGCTTATGTTATAGACAGGGTATGTTGCCGCTCAGTTTAAGTGGACTCCTCACTCGGGATAGACATCCGATGGTCCGTCACTGTAGGCTCCTCCCCCACACGTGTCGTCACTCGTCACGTGACTTAATCATCGGTGAACCGAGTCGCTCCTGTGTGAACCGGCTCTAAAACCCTTGCCTTTGAGGAATCCATAGAAGATCATGGCCTGTCTGTGAAAGGATCAGACATCCTCAGCTAAAACAATCTTTGGGGAAATAGTACCGTAATTATTTGTCCTGGATGGAGCTTATTAACCTGTCACTGGATAACCTGATAACCTGTCATCTGAAATGTCTGACTCCACCCCCCTTCTCCCCTTGGCTACACTAACATGAACATGCATGATCGGGTAGTCTGAACATACAGGTTTATAGAAGGATCATTCAAAATAAATAGACATTTGATCTACTAGCCAACTTTAGATTACCAGACCATGCGCCTACTTTACTTGTCTAAATGGTTATCTGTAGTGTTGGAGATTAGGTGGGGGTGCACAAAGGTGTCCAGAGGGGCTGATTGTTCTGAAACAGATAATCTCATGTGGCATACCCTGGCTTATTGATGGATAAAGATTTGAAAAGACTTTGAGTTGTTTTAGAAACACTGAAAATGTTGCCTCTCCTACAGGCAGTCGGGATAATGGCAAAGAGTTCATTGAGAACTTATTAACCAGTACAGGACTAAACATTTATCAGGAGTTAGATACCAGTGTGCTAGTGATTTGGATGGTATGTCAAACCTTTTAATTACTTTACAAGAAGAATAGTGATAATGTAGACCTGCCGGCGCTAGTTAACCTGTTCCCGGATTCTAGTAAGCTCTGTAAGTCTGCTGTGCAAGCTGCAGGGATTTACATTGTGTTTTATAAATCCTTTAAATGTTTAGGAGTAGAAGGCTGTAACTCAGGGGCATGTTTTACCCTGTGCATAGTATTGTGGCGCTGACATTGACAAACTTGATGAAAGGACTTCTCGCATTCTAGTTGACATTTCTGCAGTTTGGCATTGCGAAAGGATACAGAAATACGATTGGCTTAATTTTTAAATCCATTTTGGTGTATTTTTAAAACGTATGACATCTGGCACCTAAAGTACCAGATGCCACAAAATGTTCCTTTGGTTTCAGATATTGTGGAGAACAGTTGGACATTTTTGCCAGGACAGGAAGGTAGGGGGTTTTCCTTATTCCCCACTTGTGCAATTTTACTTGTGACAAGAGGATTACCATTATTTTCTATGGGGCCCATTCACACCTGTGCATTTTGGGGGGGGGGGGAGTACAGACACTTCATTTGGTGTGACAATGTTTGTTTTTGGGGACTTTTTGGTGAAAAATACACCAAAAAGGTAAAAAAAACATGAAAATGCAGATGCCAAAGCTGCTCTCTATCTCCCCCTTCTGTCCACGTCCCCAATGCAGCTAGGGATTTTGCAGAGCAGTGTTGGCAACTCTGCACATGCTCAGTTTTTCAGTGAGTTTCTATGCTGAGCATATACTCCATATCACATCTGAACAGCCCATGTGACTATAGAGTCACACATGTGGGCGTATACACAGTGATAAATGACAGCTCGCTCCCTTCACTAACCAGCTAAGCACAATTGGAGCAGGATATTACATGTGGATTGGTGGTGGCTTCACCTTCTTATTCTAAGACACAGGCTGGAGGGGTGTGACACAGCCTGTGATTGACAGAAAGCCACCCAAACCATGTTATTTCCACAAAATAATAAATATTTGACTGCAAATATATATTTGTATACCAATTTTATACCGTTTTGTTATTTATGTTTACTCTCTATATTCCAAAGGCCCCCTTTTTTTTATCCTCCTTTTCTGGGGTCCCTAAGCAACACTGCTGGCTTCTCATGTTCCAGAGTGCCCTGTTGAAGAGCTGCTCTCCCTCAGGGCACTCATGCAGTCGTGCTCCCGTGCCCTGCTGCTGCGTATATAAACACAGACAGCAGAACTCGGGCCCCGCCCCCTGCTCCCGTGTTATTGGATTTGATTGAGCCTTAGTAGTACTTCCTTTTTTTCTACTGTACCTAGAACTGAAAAAATGGTGGGAGTTGGGTTGCAGTCAGCAGCATGATTGACTATCCCATTAACTCTATACAGGCATACCCCACTTTTAAATACACAATGGGGTTTATTTACTAAAGTTGGAAAGCGCAAAATCAGGCTCACTTCTGCATAGAAACCAATGAGCTTCCAGGTTTTATTACCAAAGCTTAATTGAACAAGCTGGGGTTAGAAGCTCATTGGTTTCTATGCAGAAGTGAGCCTGATTTTGCGCTTTCCAGCGATAGTAAATAAACCCCATTGTGTAATTAAACGTGGGGTATGCCTGTACGAATCCACCTCTGTTATATGGATACAGTGATTGGAATATCCATGATTTAGGACCTGTACTCTTGATGTTTGATATAATAGAGGCGTATCCGCCATATGCAACTGAGCACCTTTATTCTTGCCCGGGTGGAAATCTGTCTAAGCTTTGTAAACTGCAGTAAGGGCATGTGCCTATCCCTGTTTATTACACAGTGGGGGAGATTTACTAAAAACTGGAGCACTCAGAATCTGGTGCAGTGGTGCATACTGTGTTTCCCCGAAAATAAGCCCGGGTCTTATATTAATTTTGGCAACAAAAGACACAGTAGGGCTTATTTTGGGGGTAGGTCTTACCATGTAATGTGCTGTGTTCTCCCTCCCTGCCTGACAGGAATCCCCAGTGTGAACTGAGTTAAAATGCTTGTAAAATCCTATAATCCACTCTATTACAGTATTATATAATGTACCAAGTATGTGTTTCTGGAATATAACTGTACCAAATACTTTCATTATAGTGCCGCTCTGCGCTTCTGTGCGCCGCCGGAGCTCTCTTCCCCGCAATTATATTACAGAAACACACACATTGTACATTTTATAATACCGTAATAGAGTGGATTATAGCATTTTACAAGCATTTTAAACTAGGACTTATTTTCGGGGTAGGGCTTATATTGCAGCCCTCCTGGCAAATACCGCCAGGTCTTATTTTCGGGGTAGGTCTTATTTTCGGGAAAACACGGTGACCGGCTTGTTCAGTTAAGCTTTGACAATAGAAACCTACAAGCTGATTGGTTACTATGCAAGGCTGCACCAGATTCTGTGTGCACCACGTTTAGTAAATCTCCCACAAAGTGTTAACCCTTTTGTTGGTATGGGGCCGCACAAGATTTTGGACTCTCCTGTTTTAGTAAACCTCCCCCAGTAGGATCTGAATCATTTGGAGGGTCCCCTAATTGATAGAAATTTCCTATATATGATTGGCTCTTAAGCACTTTGGAATCACTGCTGGATGGGGTCGAGAATTTGCATCATGTTTACCACCCTTATCACAACTGGAGCATTATCAGTGCAATGAAGATAAACAATCTGAGTTGGCCATAGATGAGTAAACATCTTCCTGGGGGCAGTAGGACATCTGTCAGTCCTGGGTCCCATGATGGTCTTTCCCAGGACTTCTCCTACATACAGATATGCTCTGAAATGCTTGTTTTGTACTTTTTTTCTAACCTGTAGTGAAACACAATTGGCACAATAAGGAGAGATTCTGCATTTGTTATCCTTTTAGATAATCCTTTACCATTGTTGCAAGAGATGCGTGAATAAATGATCAGGTCGTGGAGGTCCATTTATACTCTTCTTTCACATTTTTGATTTACCTTTGCAAATAAAATCCGTTTTTAGGTGTTTTTAAAACCTTTGCTCAGTGCGTCTACCAGCTAGGCACATATAATGGACCGTACAATTTCACTGCTTCAAGCTAATTGGCAGTGAATCCAGTCTCCTGCTGCTTGGTAAACAGACTGTGGAGAAATGCCTGGTGGACTGATAGGAATTGCTAAATTTCCCTGCATGTCAGGCTTCATACTGAGATTCAGCATCCAATGCAATGTGCAATTAACTTGATCTTTTCACTTCTTTGGAAATGGAATATTTGACAAATGGAACATTTTGTGTACAGTCATTGTCAATAGTATAAAGTCTCTGGTCTTGTTTTTTCAGATGCTGTCAATGACCTTGGCCTGTTGTTTTTTTCAATACCTCTATCTTGGATTGTAGAGCGACTAAGGACATCTGCTGTGTTGGCAGCTGTTTTGTCACTTTTGATGTGACCGTCAAGCGTTTGGCTCCATCTTTTTTATATGATGAAGCAGACAGACCTGTCAGATCCCCATTTTACAAAAAAAAACCTCTATAGTTAAAAAAAAAAAAATTGCGGCACTGCAAGATCTAAAATGCAACAATGCCAGTAGTAGTCATGATGTAATATTGCGAACGCCATATCCAGAGCAACCATCATATGCAGAGACGTTCATATATAGTATAGTGCTATAATTCACTTCTGTGTGATGTGCAAAATGTTTTTTTTTTATTTTTTTTACAGCCTTGCTTGATTTCATTTTAGCTCAATGTTTAGAGTGATGAAGGAAATAAATAATTGGGTATTATGTTTTGTATATGCTTTCTGGTGGGTCTCTTGGACATCAGCTATGAGATCTTTCTGATCGAATTTCTGTGTCTGTTTATGCAGATTTTGGAGGCCTGTCATTGTTGCTCAAACCGATTTTCCTAAGACACATCATAATGGCTGATTTAAATGTGTAAACCTGGTGGGATGATTACCTCTAACCACCTCGCATAGGTACATAGTCAGGTTGAAAATAGACACCAGTCCATCTAGTTCAACCAATAAAAAGTAGATGTAAACACTAAGGCCGAGAAACTTTGACGGGCAAAACACATCGTTTTGCTCGTCGAGTTCCTTGTGAAGCCGCCGAGGATCTCGGCGAGCCAAATTTTCCCATTGCCGTCAAGGAAATAGAGAACATGTTTTTTTTTTTTGGCCCGACGAGATTCTCGTCGTTTCCTCGTCGAAAAGTGTACACACGACCGGTTTCCTTGGCAAAAAAAAAAACCCAGCAAGCTTCTTGCTGGTTTTTGCAGAGAAACTCGGCCGTGTGTACGGGGCCTGACTTAAAGGGGTTGTAAAGGTTCGTTTTTTATTTTCTAAATTGGTTCCTTTAAGCTAGTGCATTGTTGGTTCACTTACTTTTTCCTTTGATTTCCCCAGCCGTTCTGGCTGGGGGTTAGTCAGCGTGCTCGCCCCCTCCCTTGGGACTACATCATTGTTCAGTGTCTCCCTGCAGGGATGTAGTCCCAAGGAAGGGGAGCGAGCACGCTGACTAACCCCCAGCCAGACCGGCTTGGGGGCAAGCTTACTGAGGAGGAACAGGAGGTGAGATATTCAGACAAAGGAAAAAAAAAAACATTTAGAAGGGGAATCGAAGGAAAAGGTAAGTGAACCAACAATGCACTAGCTTAAAGGAACCTATTTAGAAAATAAAAAATTAACCTTTACAACCCCTTTAATGAAAGTTTCGTAAAGCCCCATGTATCCTAAACAACTGACATTTTGTTTCCCCATATAAAATACTGTTTTCAGCTTCTTCCTATGTTACACCTTGGTGCTTCAGATCTCCAGCAGCTACTTCCGGTCTCCGTGAATGCACACCAGAAATGACTGCATGGCATTCTCGGTTTGGCCTTCCTGATGGTGACAAGAGTTGCCCATGCCTATGTAATGCTTGGTAAATTGTCCACTTCAAGTCTGTTGGATGTCCAAGTGACAGGGTTACAATACAGAAACACAACTGGGACATGATGTCACCTTATATAAGGAAGTGCTTTAAAAATGACCCTCGAGCCGAAATCGGCAGGTATTCTTTTAATAAAAGCTGCTGTTTTTAAAAATATGCAACTTGAATTTTGTCATTATATTACCCTGTTAAAAATTATACGAAGGTTGAGTGATTGGGTTTATGTACACTTGGTGAGGGATAACTTTAGGTGGTTGAGTTTTCCAGCATCCACCCATACCTGAAATGTTAGTCCAAGGTGGGCCGACCCGACTAAACCCACACAGGTCTTCCAACATGCAAGGAAAGACCTATTACTTTTCCGCGAAGGCTTTCTTCTGCATCCGGTTTTCAGCATTTGTAGCAACGAGAACAGTAATGATGAGGTTTGTTCTCTTCCATTGTTCATGTTAAAATAACTGAACTATGGTCAGCCTAAGGGCTCAGTTCTTGTGAAGTGTTTAGTCACTTAGTAACAAGGTTAACTCCTTAGAAACACTTGTTTGGGTAAAAAATTGTAGCTGAATTTCAGTTCTACCCTTTAACTTTGAGATCAGTTGTGTACCCGTTTTTTTGACTAGTAAGGGTGGGTACACACTATAACGAAAGTCGGGCAACCAATTGTCCGGTTTTCTTCGATACTTCACAGTTGAAACTGAGGATGCAAATGTAGAAAATTCTCGTACGACACAGGCTTTTTTTTTTTGTTTGTTTCTGATTATGCTCAGTCTTTCGTATGTAATTTTCCAAGTATGAAAGCATGCACATTAAATGAAAACCGAGTTTGTCCCTAAGTGCCGGTTCACACAGGGGCAACCTGACTTACAGCGCGACTTTGCAAGGCGACTTCGAGCAACTTACAACGTGACTTAAAGTTGACTCCAGAACAGGCGCCTTTGGCTGTGGCCAATCACAGAACAATCAGCTCTGTGGGAGGGAGGGGTTTGCCTGAGTAAACTATTTTCTTTTCCTGTAAAGTTGCTTCAGTTATGTCAGTGATCCAACTTTGGAGGCAACTTCCATTGAAATCAATGAGTACAAGTTGCCTAGAAGTTGCCTTGAAGTAATACAGGAACCTTTTCTGAAGTCAGAGCGACTTCAGTAGTGTACATTAAGACAGCTCTCATTCACTTCAATGGAATTTCTCATGTCGCGTGACTTGGGGATACACAACCGGTGCTTAGGATATTTTTGTTTGGAAAGTCTGAATCTGATGTTAAAAGTTGTGTACACACTATATGAAAATCGAACGATCATGCCTCATGGATTTTTTCTTCCGATTTTCTTAGTGTGTACCCTACTTAAGGCTCCTGATGATGGCTTCAAGCCTAGGTGTGGGCCAGCATGTCAAGCCATGTTGTGGGTTTGAAGGCCCCCAGTTAGACTGAAGCCTCGTACACACGACCAAGGAACTCGACGGGCGAAACACATTGTTTTCCTCATCGAGTTCCTTGTCAGGCCCCGTACACACGGCCGAGGAACTCGACGTGCCAAACACATCGAGTTCCTCGGCCAGTTCAGCCCTGAAGCCGCCGAGGAGCTCGGCGGGCCGAGAGCTCCCATAGAACAACGAGGAAATAGAGAACATGTTCTCTATTTCCTCGTCGAGCTCCTCGTCGGCTTCCTCGGCGGAATTGTACACACGGCCGGGTTTCTCGGCAGAATTCAGCCAGAAACTCGGTCGGAAGCTGAATTCTGCCGAGGAAACTGGTCGTGTGTACGGGGCCTCAGGCTGTCGAGGAACTTGACAAGGCAAGTTTCTCCATTCCCGTCGAGAAAAAAGAAGACATGCTCTCTTTTTGGCTCAACGGGATCCTCGACAGTTTCCTCGTCGAAAAATGTACACACGACCAGTTTCCTCGGCAAAAAAAAAATCCCAGCAAGTTTCTTGCTGGTTTTTGCCGAGAAACTTGGTCGTGTGTACGAGGCCTGAAAGGGAGCTGAATCTATGTACAGGCATTTATTTATTTGTTATTATTATTATTTAATTTTTTGCTGTGAAGTATAGCTAAAATAGGTGTGTTTAAAGTGGAACTTTACTCTCACGTTTAACATTGACTGTTTTTTAGTCCTTAATGCTGCTAGCATTAGTAAATAGATAGGAAAGTTTATCATATTTACTTGTGTTAAACCTTTTGTTTACATTTCTTTAGCTTCTTTCTGGTTTCCAGGCCTAGGCCAATGATGTCATCCCTCCCAGGAGTCTTCAGGATGGGAGGAGGGGCTTTCTCAGCTAAGCACATCCTCCTGCCTGCATGCCTGAGCTAAGAGCAGATGGATTCCAGGAAGTAAATGCTACATGACTCCTCTGCCCTTACTCAAGATGGCCACAGTCTTAAAAATTCTACGGGGTGTTTATCAAAGTGGTTTCCCAGCAAAATAAAGCATGGAGACATGGATGGACGGGGGAGTTTGTTTTGAATATTAAAAATGAATTGAATAACGTTTTTGGTTTGTGGTGCTCATATGCAGTGTAGTTCCACTTTAAATGAGGCAGTATTTAACAGGCGGTAAATCTGCTACTAAGTAATTCAAAATCTCTTGTGTAGTTGGCTCAACTAAAGCAAGTGATGTAACTAATTTGAGCATCTCTTGCAGTAATCAGGTCATGTAGGGGTCAATAGGAGAGAGATTACAAGGCTTTCCAACAGTCATCATCATCACAAAGATATCCCTTCATATTTCCGATCATTTTCTCTACTGTGGGAAAAAATAACCATGGACCTTAACTGCAAGCGTTCTCTGTTCATCTGCCGACAGAGTCTTCAAGGAGAAGCACAGTGAGTACAAGATGGTCACTCCTAATGCATCATTGTGGGAAACAGATCTGCACCTCTATGGCCAAGCCTGCTTTATAGGGATGATGATCTTACAAATACTGTATGGATAATACGGTACCATAAAGACTGAAACTGCTGCATGTTAGGGGATGGCCAAGTCCTCGCCGAAGACTCCTGATCACTGCCGTTTGTCATATTGCTGCAGCCCCATGATGCGATGCAGAGACTACATTGATGTTTTCTAAATAATGTAATTGGATGAAATGACTCTTGATCAAGCTATTTATATACAGTTGCTTGTGACAGAGTGTAGTGGGGGCTGTGTGAACCGTATGCATCACTTGTCTTGAAGAAATCCATTTAGAATGTCTTGTTTATGGTGGAAGCAAAAAAAAAAAGTCAGGAACTGTAGAAGAAATAAAAGACCTATAAATAGCACTCCATTTGTCTTATTTATCTCTATCCATTTCTAAAATCAGAAGTTGGAAAAAAAAAAAAAAGAGTCTATGAAATGCATCTATACAGAGCTTTTAATAGGTCTCCATGCACACATAATATAAAGCTCAGAAAGCTAAACTGTATGTGGATCTGCTACTTGTTTTCGAAGAGACATTACAGTAAAAGGCAGACATAGTACAAATATCCATAAATCGGCAGCCATTGACTTGCTCGTTGCTGTCTCACTGAAATTCTGCGAGTTGGAGGGTTTCTATGGGTACCCATGTTTCCACAACTCTTATTTTAAATTGTGTTTGAAAATCTTATACGTGAAATGTGAACAAAGCCTATCCTTCTTGGATACTTGTGCACTTGTCTCAATTAACCACTTAAAGCGGGAGTTCACCCATTTATAAAAAAAAAAATTTTCTCCCCTTAGATTCCTGCTCGTTCGGTCTAGGGAATCGGCTATTTGTATTAAAATATGAGCAGTACTTACCCGTTTTCGAGATGCCTCTTCTTCCGTCGCTTCCGGGTATGGGTCTTCGGGAGCGGGCGTTTCTTCTTGATTGACAGTCTTCCGAGAGGCTTCCGACGGTCGCATCCATCGCGTCACTCGTAGCCGAAAGAAGCCGAACGTCGGTGCGGCTCTATACTGCGCCTGCGCACCGACGTTCGGCTTCTTTCGGAAAATCGTGATGCGTTGGATGCGACCGTCGGAAGCCTCTCGGAAGACTGTCAATCAAGAAGGAACGCCCATTCCCGCAGCCCATACCCGGAAGCGACGGAGAGGATGCATCTCGTAAACGGGTAAGTACGGATCATATTTTAAAACAAATAGCCGATTCCCCTAAGAGAAAACGAGCAGGAATCTAAGGGGAAAAAGTGCCCTCTAAGGGTGAACCCCCGCTTTAAGGGCCACCCTATAGCAGTTTTACGGCTACAGGGCAACACCTCTGTGCCGGATCACGTGTATATACATTATCTTACAAAAGTGAGTACACTCCTCACATTTTTGTAAAACAATTTTTTCTAGCTTTTCGTGTGACAACACTGAAGAAATTACACTTTTCTACAATGTAACGTAGTGAGTGTACAGCTTGTATAACAATGTAAGAGCCGCTTTACACAGGGGCGACTCAGCCGCCTGAAAAGTCACGATCCGCTCTGTTCAATGGAACAGTTCTAGTAGGAGCGTACAAGAACCTTGAAAAAGGTTCTTGTACGACTTTGGGGGCGACTTGCATTGACTTCAATACAGAAGTCATTTTGCAAGTCGTCTTGAGATCGCCTTGCCGAGTCTCCCCCAAAGTCGTGCCGCCCCTGTGTGAACCGGGTCTTAATTTGCTGTCCCCTCAAAGTAACTCAACAGACAGCCATTAATGTCTAAACTGCTGGCAACAAAAGTGAGTACACCCCTAAGTGAAAATGTCCAAATTGGGCCCAAAGTGTCAATATTTTGTGTGGCCACCATTATTTTCAGCACTGCCTTAACTTTCTTGGGCATGAAGTTCACCAGAGCTTCACAGATTGCCCCTGGAGTCCTCTTCCACTCCTCCATGAAGACATCATGAAGCTGGTGGATGTTAGAGACCTTGCGCTCCTCCATCTTCTGTTTGAGGATGCCCCACAGATGCTCAATAGGGTTTAGGTCTGGAGACATGTTTGGCCAGTCCATCACCTTTATCCTCAGCTTCCACAAGGCGTGGTTGTCTTTGGGGTCCTTATGTTGGAATACTGCCCTGCGGCCCAGTCTCTGAAGGTAGGAGATCATGCTCTGCTTCAGTATGTCACAGTACATGTTGGCATTCATGGTTCCCTCAATGAACTGTAGCTGTCCAGTGCTGGCAGCACTTATGCAGCCCCAGACCATGACATCCCCACCATCAAACAGGTGGAGGAGCGCAAGGTCTCCAACATCCACAAGCTCCGTGATGTCGTCATGGAGGAGTGGAAGAGGATTCCAGTGGCGACCTGTGAAGGTCTTATGAGCTCCATTCCCAAGAGGGTTAAGGCAGTGCTGAAAAATAATGGTGGCTACACAAAATATTGACACTTTGGGCCCAATTTGGACATTTTCACTTAGGGGGTACTCCAGCAGATTAGACATTAATGGCTGTGTGTTGAGTTATTTTGAGGGGAAAGTTATACAAGCTGTAAACTCACTACTTTAAATTGTAGCAAATTGTAATTTCCTCAGTTGCATGAAAAGATAAAATTATTTACAAAAAATGTTAGCGGTGCACTCACTTTTGTGAGATACTGTAAACGTAATCTGGCTCTCCCAGGTAGGGGGGCGCGCATGCGTACCGCTGGCTCGATCCTGTGATCACGCACAGCAGGAGCCCAGTGGCATGTACCGCAGACTTGATGTCCGCCGGCACCCGCCAATCCTCCGGCAGAGAGGCAGATCGGCATTCTGACAGGAGGGAAGGCATGGATCTTGTGTCTGCAATGTAGAGACATAGATCTATGTCTTCCCCTAGTTAAAGCACCTCCCCATAGTACATATAAACACTGGTCCGGCACACAGTTAACCCTGTGATTTCCCCTGATGTTAACCCCTTCCCAGCCAGTGTCGTTGGTACAGAACTGCATAGGAAATGTAATATACATGACCATCATCTCAGTCTAAAAAGTAGATGCTGATTCTAGATAGTGCTTGAGCAAATATGGCACCATCCTTTCTGGAGAGAAAATCAGAAAAATATGTTGTCAGGGGGACTACCGTGATCTCTGTAAGGCCTCGTACACACGACCGGACATGTCCGCTGAAACTGGTCCGCCGACCAGTGTCAGCGGACAGATCCGATCGTGTGTACAGGCTAGCGGACAGATTTCCAGCGGTCAAATGTTTCTTAGCATGCTAAGAAACATGTCCGCTGGGAAGCTGTCCGGCGGACATGTCCGCTGGTTAGTACGTCTAACCAGCGGACAGAAATCCTGCGCATGCGTCGAATTGATTTGGCGCATGCGTAGAAGCATTGAACTCGCGCGATAGAGAACGTCGGTGTCATCTACGTCACCGCGTTCTCTGTCCGCGCGGATTTCAGTTTGATGGTGTGTACAGCCATCAGACCGAAATCTCCCAGCGGACATGTCCGATGAAAACGGTCCGGCAGACCGTTTTCATCGGACTGTCCGCTCGTCTGTACGGGGCCTAAGAGGTAATAAATACCTGTGTAGTATGTCTTTGCAGCTTGGGGCTCCAGGAATAACATCAACTGCTTGTTTTTACTGTTTTTCAACCATAAGTGTAAAATGGGCCTTAAAGTGGTTGTAAACCATTACATAAACCCAGTAAAATGCCTGGCCTTAGGCGATACACAGAGATGAAACAAATACTCCTACATAAGTTGTACTTGCAGTCTTCTCTACATCTGTTCAAAGTGCAGAATTTATAAAGCTTGTCTGAGCTATCAGAAAAATAATTCTCTAGTTGTGAATGATGATGGCTCCTAAAAAAATAACTAAAAATTAGCTGGCCCTGGATTGGACAGACTGGCTCATGAATTCTGATTTCATGTGACCTAATTGTTGTAATATAGTTGTCCAAATGTAGCAGATAAACCTCATTGTAGGAAAGCAGAAGACTCCTTTTTATAGTCTATATGCAGAGTGATTGTGTAAAATGTTGTCTACCTTATGCTGTCCACCTAGAAGAAAATGAACCAAAGAAGGTCTTCAGGAAGAATGGTTGTAATACATTGGCCAAGACCCGCTTGACATTTGAGCATATATTTTTTTTTCTGCTGGCTTGGAGACAAATGTATACTTCTGAAAAAAAGACTGAATTTGAACTTTGTAAGGACTTTCAAACTCCATACTACAGCATAACTGGAATATGTACAAAGTTCAGCGAACCAGTCGTAGTGGCAAAACTTTGCCTCTAAGCACTGTAAAGATCTAATCTGAGATTAAACATTTTTATGAGGGCAATATGCATGCGTTTTTAGTTTCACTTTGTTTATAATGAGCAAGCTTCTTGATATAGCTGAGTTAAAACGTGTGTGTGTATATATATATATATATATATATATATATATATATATATATATATATATTTAAATATATATAGGCTCCACAGAAAATGAGCAAGTGCGTTTGCTGGTGGTTTGCATCCTACAAATGTTCTTGATGTTGCAGTCACGTGCAGGCACTTGGGAATTTTTGCTGCATTATTTACGCACTAATAAGAAAAACAATGCTCGACCATGCATTTTTTTTTTGCTTGTGTATATATATATATATATATATATATATATATATATATATATATATATATATATATATATATATATATATATATATATATATATATATATATATATATATATATATATATGCGCAAACCGAGCCAGGGAAGTTATATCTGTCCAATGTTATTTTATAAACATGGCATAACAGAGACTATGCAGGAGGCTGCATGCTCAGTGTTGCTATAACAGACCTTCTCTCAAATGTTAACATGTCTCGCATGCTTCCTGGATCATGACTGAATATTTGTCATTTTCCATTTTTCAGTTTTATTTTTAATGTGTATAACCTATAGCTGATGTTTTGAGCTCTTATCCCTTGTGGGCGCACACTCGGTTCTATCGATTTGCACATTGTAGGTATTATAAGGTGACCAGATTTTTAAAATGAAATCCGGGGACATATTTTTTCTTTACTAGTAATGGCAACAATCAGCGACTCTCTGCCCGTCGCCGCCCATCTCACAGTCTTACTCTTCGGGCCCCGGCTACTACTGGATGGGGAGCGGAGGAAGATCACTCCGCCAGGGAAGGCAAGGTGATAGGCAGGTGGCTGGCCAGGATTTGAGCCAAGGCAGAAGAACATGCGAGCGGAGCTGAATGGGCATGCGCCCAAAACTGAAGAAATATTCCCTCCGCTCCGACCAGCACATGATCATCAGGAAGGGGCACAGATAATGGGAAAAATACAACCCCCCTATGCTAGTAGGCACGGCTCATCTTTTATTTTATTTTTTGCTTTTATAAATTTCAAGTCAGTGGTAACATAACAAGCCTAAACCGTTTTTATTGGCCAAGGTGAAAAATGCAGAGTGCGTTTAAAACCTCCATAAATGCATATGTAAAACGTGCATCAAAAAACGCATAAAATCGCAAAGCTGTAGCCTTAGGCTCACGTGCATGCTACAATCTACAATCTCTTTTAGGGATTGTTCGCATGTACATTGATCTCTGAAGAGTGATCCGTGCTCAGAACACTCTTCAGAGAGCATTTAAGAGGCAGTGTTGTATTGTGCCGTCAATGATTGCTTCAATTTTTTTTAAATTTTGTTGGAGAGTGAGATCTGGTTGTCACACTAACTCTCAATTGTTATGCGTTTGTTTTTGTATGCTATCTAAAAATTACGATAAAAAAGAAAAAAAATTGCTTTAAACCCCACACAGGGTGCCACAACTGTGTGCAAGCTGTTGTGAGGCACTTCCTATATATTTATGCCTGGAAAGCTTTGCAGCTGTGACATGTGTACACCCCTGGCTGCTGCCACTGGGGTGCAGTTGAGGGACAGTAAAAACACAGCTGAACCGTGGTATTATGCTGCCCTTCAAGGGCTGATGTGAATGAACCCTTAGATTAGGGTTAAGCAAATGGTCAGTTTTCTGTCCTTCAGACTTTGAGCGGGCCAGATTGTTGCCATTGGGGGTAGAAAATGTCTTGGGCCCAGCGTCAGTGAGGGTGAACATGGCCTCAATGTTAGTGATCAGTAGGAGGAGGAGTAGTGACTGATATCAGTGTAAAAAATAGTTTCCCATTGTTGGTGGCAGTAGGAGGAATAGTGCCCCAAGGGCTGGATCTTGGAGACTCCTGCCTTAGATCTACTGAAGCCTCGTACGCACGACCGAGAAACTTGACGGGCGAAACACATCGTTTTGCTCGTCGAGTTCCTTGTGAAGCCGTCGAGAAACTCGACAAGCCAATTTTCTCCATTCCCGTCAAGGAAATAGAGAACATGCTTTCTTTTTGGCTCGTCAAGTTTCTCGACAGTTTCATCGACGAAAATGTACACACGACCGGCAAAAAAAATCTCCCAGCATGTTTCTTGCTGTTTTTTGCCGAGAAACTCGGTCGTGTGTACATGAGGCCTAACATGTATGTCCTACAAAGACTTGTCTGGTTGGAAATACACACAGATGGACGAATCTCCTCATGCGGCTGTTGTATTCTGATAGCTGGCAGCGGCTGTCAGAATACCCAAGCAATGGCAGCATCTGACTGGATCAACTCCTTAAGTTTTTTTTTTTAATCCAAGAATGCCAGGTGAGAGGGCCAACCATGAGGTAAATTTTGACCACTTCATCAGGAACAGTCCAAAATCCTGTCAGTGTTTGCCCACCATAAAACGCACATTTAGTGAATTTTCTAACGAACACATGACTTTATATATTTTTTTATGGCTTCTGTCACCTTTTTAAAAGAGTTGAAAGTATTGTAGGCATTCACCAGTTATCTCTAACTAGATCTCATAAAATCCAGGGACAAATCTGTTTCAGTGCCATGAATCTTATTCCTTCCAATCTACTCCACACAAGGCCATGGGCCAGCAAAGCTAATAATCTATCACATGTTCCGCTTAACTTCTTCCCCTCTAAAGGCTATAGGCACTGGGAACAACCTTGGTAAATAAAATGTAGGTTATTCATTGAAAGCACAAGGGCGACCATGCATTTAACAAGAGTGGTTCCCAGCGCTCCCCCTCTCCAGGGACCCTTGCTTCGTTTTCATTTCCTGCAGATCATTAACAAAGAGTAGATTGAGTGTCACAGGTGAGAGTAGCGCTCCTGCATGGCGGCAAACCATACAGCCTGCTTTACCTTTTAGGTGTGTATATGCAAAGCAGATTTCCTGAATCTCTGCAGATTTCTGCTTTTAGTCACACAAGGAAGTCCTGCTGCACGTACATGTATTTTCATGCAGGCTTAGCCGACAAACCGCACTGTACGTTCTGAATTATCTTCATACCTTGCAGAAAAAGCAAGTCTAACCATGCTGTTCTGCTAATTGTAACCTGGGCCCCCTCCCACCATCCTACACACATATTTTAAAAACCTTACTTCCCTGCATGAAGTACGAAGGTACCAATTGCCATTTCGACAATATTATCCTGTTTCCAGCTCAGTTTGTACATCGCTTGTTTCCTGGCGATTTTAAATGTAAGATTTAAAGCTGAACTCCAGGCAGTTCTAAGACCCCTTTCACACTGAGGTAGCTTTCAGGCATTTTAGCACTAGAAATAGCGCCTGTAAAGCGCTTGAAAACTGCTTCCCATGCTGTCTGAATGTGAAAGCCTGTGTGCTTTCACACTCTGTCAGTGTACTTGTGGGATGTTAGAAAAAGTCCTGCAAGCAGCATCTTTGGGTGTGCTGTATACATCACTCCCAAAACACCCCTGCCCATTGCAAAGGATGGGCAGCGCTTCCGAACGCCGCAACACAGGCATTTTAACACCTTATGGCCGCTAGTGTGGGCTAAAGGCGCCCTGAAAACACTGCTTTAACAGCACTAAATTGCCATTAAAACGAACTGTGCTTTAGCACTAACGCACGGTCGGCACTGGCACTGTTTCACACGAGGTGAACATTTGTCGCTACGGAGTCCGCCAGCTTAGCGGGAGATCTCTCAGCTGATCTCCGCTGAGCCGGCGGAAGACAAGTCCCTCTCTGCTCACTGAGCGGGGAGGGGCTTGTCTAGCGCCGCTGTCTCCTATGGAGAGATCGGGACGGAATCGCATGTCTCCGCTGACATCCTACGCTCCATAGGATTGCATAGAACGGCCGTTCAGATCCGCCGACAAAGCGGACAGGCGGACCTGAACTGTACGACCATGTGAAAGGGGCCTTAGAGATACAAATTAATACATCTCAGCTCTGGGGGAAGAAATCTTTTTCCCTTGGATAAGTTAGTCCTACTCGGCACTATAAGCATTAACTGCTCATTGTGCATAGGGAAGAATGGATAAGGTGATCTACTTAGCCTAAGCCGGCCATACACGGTGTACATTTCTTTCCTACAACCACAGGTTGCAGAAAAGACATTTGCTCGACAGACAGTGTTGATGGGGGAATCCCTCCTGCCGAATCATTGTATTCTCCAGGCAGGGGAAGCCAACCCTACCAGGGAAATAACAGTGATTATTGCTGGCAGGCTATACCAGCCGCTAGTGACGATCACATGTGAGATCTGGCAGGCTGCTTGTGCCCAAGTTGATCGATCGATCAACTTGGTACATTCAGGATGCCCACACATTGTTTGAGTCTCCGCCGGTTCGAACCGTCTATGGCCGGCCTAAGTTCTCATTGCTATAGGCCTCCTCTGCACTTCCCTGAGCCCCCATTCGCTCCTGACCGATTGTCACGCAATTCTAGGCGCACGACACCAATCGACAATAAGATTTCCATTCTGTTTTATGGGACTCATTCAAGTCTGGGCAATGTGCTGTCGCTTTTCATTCCAAAGAGGTCTGGAGACTGCTTTGGCACAAGATTGCACCTTTTTTGGGCCCCATAGACTTCACCTCCTCCTTCTTGTAAAATGTTTTTGCCTTTCAATTCACAACAAAAGATTAGTAAAATGCTTATGCCTGAAAACTTGCAAAAAACATAAAAACATTCTTCAAAAATGCCAGAAGACAACGCTCAAGTGTGAACCCAGCCTTAAAGCAGTTTTCCTTTGACGTCCAACCGGTCATAGCTCTTTGACATCATCCCCTACAATGCAGGACATGCAGTCCTGCATTGTAGGTGAGGTCACGAGAACCCACCTACAACCCAGCATATCGGACAGTGGAAGAGGCTACCAGCTGCCGGGGAAGACAGAAATAAGGTATAGTACCCCATCTTATATCACCATATTTATCAATCTTCTATGCAAAATTAGTAGTGAACCCTTGTAATGCATCAGAGGAGCCAATGATTATATATATATATATATATATATATATATATATATATATATATATATATATATATATATATATACTGTGTTTCCCCGAAATAAAGATTGGGTCTTATATGAATTCTGGCTACGAAAAACACGGTAGGGCTTATTTTCAGGGGGTGTCTTATTTATTTACGGTATGTACAAAAAAGTTTCTCCCCCTGTCAGCTCCGGAGTCAGCCTTGTGAAATTCTGTAGTCCCAAAAATAAACCTTTGTTTAAAGACCTTATAAAATGATGTAATTTGTTCTGTAAAAAGATGATATGATGTGCAGTGTGTCTCCTTGTGTAACAGTATTGTTGAAAATACCTAGTTTACAGTGCCGCTGGCCGCTCACATGACCCGCCGGAGCTCTTCTTCCCCACTCCAAATACTCAGAGGGAGGGGCCAAGATCCCCAATGACGTCAGCCACACTCTGAGTACTGCAGTGGGAGGGGCTGCTGACATCAGCCGGGAGGAGAGGAAAAGAGCTTTGGCGGGTCACGTGAGCGACCGGCAGTGCTGTAAATAAGGTATTTTCCACAATAAATTTACACAAGGAGACACACATTATATAACATTTTTACAGAACGGATTACATATTTTACAAGGACTTTAACTAGGGCTTATTTTTGGGGTAGGGCTTATATTGCAGCCATCCCAGAAACTCACGCTAGGTCTTATTTTCGGGGTAGGGCTTATTTTTGGAGAAACAGGGTATATATATACACGGGGAAGCACAGTGGCTAGGTGGTTAGCACTTCTGCCTAGCAACACTAGGGTTGTCTGGTTCAAATCCCAACCAACATGCATGGAGGGTGCATGTTCTCCCTTTGCCTGTGTGGATGGTTTCCTCCGGGTACTCAGTTTTCTTCCCACACTCCAAAGACAGGGTGGTAGGTTATTTGGCTCCTGTCCAAATTGGCCTTCGTATGTGTATGTAGGAATGTGAGTTGGGGACCCATAGATTGTAAGCTGCTTGAGGGCAGAGACTGATGTGAATGTAATATATATTGATGATGCTATATAAGTACCTCCAAATTAATATATACAGTATACCCTGTATTCAGTTTATATACATCATTAAATATATATATATATATATATATATATATATATATATATAATATATATTTTTTTTTTTATGGAAACAGAATAAATACCTGATATTTGGGGGCCCTTGTTCTTAGGATCACCCCGGAAGGTGTGTGACTCTTCCTCTGCGGGTGGAAGGCAGAGGTATGGTAAATAAAAATATATACAGTATATATCATTTTTGATTGGGGTGGGGGTGTCCATCTAAATTGCAGACTATTTTACTGCAAGGCTTGGTTTAACTACAGCAGAGAGAAATCAGATTTCATGCCTTGCTACTGTGCTATTTGGCAACGCTGCATAAATCTCAGGACCGGATGGACAGAAATGCAACCCTTATAGCAGCTCCCTTTATATGTATTTAATCTGTGAGTTTAACTGTTTGCATGTACCGCTTTGCACTAATCTCAGAACCTTAGGCCCGACCTAAACAGGCCTGTTCTATAGGTCCATTTTAGTGGATTCCCAAGTTCCTCTCATGCAGCAGGATTTTTTTTCCTCTGGAAAAGGGAATAATTCTGAAATCTTAGATGCAAACGATTTTACCGGAGCCGGGATTGGTTGTTCAGTGTTCTGTACGCTGTGTGACTGCGGCAGGCGAAGCTCAAATTGGTTTTGTCACTTGTGACTATAGCACAGTTCGGGGTCGGCTACGGGTAGAACTACGTGGGTGATTTTAATCTTCCAGTCATCATGCAATTGTGTGACTGTTGGATTTTGTGCTAAGGCGGGAATAGACAGATCGGGTTTTGTGGAAGTGATTAATCATGGAAAATTTAAGAGGTTTAACTGTTATTTTGCGGTGTGGTGTTCATGAAGGAGCACCGAGCACATACTGACTGATTCATGGATTTGTCGGAATAAAACAGGGAAGTGTCTGAGTATCTTTCCATAATGATGAGGGTGAAGGGCGGCTGCAAGAAATGCATGATGTTCATATGTTTTGGTGCTGGTGTCTGTGTGTGCCAGGGTAGCAGGCTTTCCTAATTCTACACCTTCCTCTTCAGATATGAATGATTGATTCCTGAAAACAGACACAACATCCAGTCCACTCAGGATCGGCTTATCCTGTCAGTCTCTGACCTATCAGGGCCGTACAGCTCTTCAGCTGCTACAAGATTACCCAGCTAGCTGCGACCTGCCGCTTATCCCTGAAGAGGATTCCTATTCACTAAATGCCCACTGCCCTTTCTGTGCTACAACAATATCTGTGCTCTATTTAGATCCATGCGTGTGCGTAAAGGCGCGTTTTTTTTGTTTGTTTTTTGTAGTGCCAACCGGGTACTTTCTCTTGCGTAAATGTGTGTGCCTTTTTGTGCATTGATATTTGTTTTCAATGCGTTTTTTTAAATTTGGAGTGGATAGGCTAGCAGAACTCTGGCTTACAAGGGGTAAGTCAAATGAGGTGTATGCCACCTTGTGGACTTATCTCTTGTAGTAGTAGTAGTATACAGGATTTATATAGTGCCAACAGTTTGCACATATTTTTTGAGCACTGGGAGCGCAGCTCTGTGGATATAGATAGGCCCGGATTCACAGACACTGGCGCATATTTATGCCGCCGTAGCGTATCTCCTTTACGCTACGCCGACGCAGCGCAGAGAGGCAAGCACTGAATTCACAAAGCACTTCCTCCCAAATCTGCGCTGGGTCTACAAGGCGCAAGTCGGCGTAAGTTGAAGTGGGCGTGAGCCATGCTAATGAGGCGTGACCCCATGCAAATTATGGGCCGAGCGCCAGTCAGATACGAATCGCCAACTGCGCATTCGCCGTCCCGTTGGCGCATCTCAGTGCGCATGCTCACAATCACGTCGGAACAACTGCCTAGGATACGTCGGATCACTGCCTACGGCGTGAACGTAACCTACGCCTAGTCATATTCACGTCCTACGTAAAATACGTTGGCTTGTATTCCCTGGTGCAGCCCTTTGCATGGATGCTGCTGAGTTACACCTCCTTTATGGGGCATAACTTTACGCCGGACGTATGACTTTACGCGCACTGCGTCGGACGGACGTACGTTCATGAATCGGTGTATCTCCCTCATTTGCATATGCAAATAGAGAATCAATGGGAGCGCCAAATACGACCAGCGTAAATATGCGCCCACTCCACGCCGGCGTAGGCAAGTTACGTCGGTCGGATGAAGCCTATTTTCAGGCGTATCTTAGTTTCTGAGTCAGGCGCATAGATACGACGGCGCATATTTGCACTTACGCGGCGTATCTCCAGATACGTCGGCGCAAGTGCTTTGTGAATCCGAGCCAAAGTATATAGATAAATGCAGCCTTCCAGCATGTACAATGTGTCTGCAGCTGTCTTGGGTATTTTGGATGTAATCGCACATGGAGCGATTACCTGCTATTAAGGATAAATGCTTGCGCTCTAAGCTGTTTGTGTTGAGGGGTGATAATTTATCCCTAACCGCACGTAATCGCTCCATGTGCATTTTCATGTGGACAGCTGTGGCCACTGTCATTACTTTGTACAGGGGGGTGCAATTATCAGGATCTACCGGTGAATCCAGCTGTAGGAATCCTTTTGGATTCCTGCTGCAGCTGGGAATAAACTCCTGTGCGACTGCTGGGGCCCTTTGCCTCAGTTTTGTATGCTGGATGGTAGGACTTCTTACATAGCATCGCATCCTGCATCCCAAAACTTTTTTTTTCTTTCAACCGCTCAGATTTTATATACGTTATTATGAGGTGTCTTCACCCCACACACACAAGGGGGGAATCATTATGCAAAGCATAGATGGCAGGTAAAGGTAAAAAAATAGTGCTTTTACAGACAAATCTGTAGTTGGCCTACACTTGGGGGTCATTCACAAGTGCAACAGGCACTGCTGCTCCTCTGAAAAGCGCTCCACGGTCAGATTTCTTTTCAGAGGTGTTTGACAGGCAGTGAGGAGGTGATATATTGCCTCCTTACTGCCTGATTTAACCCAATAATTGCTATACTACCATTTCATTGCGCATGGTAGCTGACTGTGCAGTTCCAGTGCAGCTCTATAGAACCTTATTAGTCTCGCTGCCTAGAAAGCAGCCCACCGAAAGCGACCCGCTGTTTAGGTTTTCCACAAAGCACAGCATTGCAGACACCGTGGGGTTGATTTATTAACACTGGAGAGTGCAAAATTCGGCGCAGGTAGCCAGTCAGCTGCTAACTTTAACCCCCCCACGTTCACATTGAATGCGGCTTTGAAATTGTGCATCTTCATCTGAAACTGCATGATTTCAAGGCTGCAGTCATTGCGACTTTGGACACATCTGTGTGGCTTCATGCACAGATATCCATGCAAGTCGCACCCGCAATCACAAAAAGTAGTGCAACTGCTTTTTCAAATTGGTGTGGCATCGCATTGATATGAACATGGCCATTGCCGACAATAGGGTGCAACTTGCCATGCGATTTGACCTGTCAAATCACATAAGTCGCTCCAATGTGGATGAGCGGTAACTTGTTCAGTAAAGCTTTGACATACAAATAAATGGAAGCTGATTGATTTTACCACCCCCCGACTTCACGTGTGAATGAGCCCTTATATCCCCAGGCCATGCAATTCAATTCAATTAAATTTTTAAGCTCCCTTTCACACTATGTAGCATGTTGTGCGAGATTTCACGCTTGGTGTAACCAATGCATTTTAGTAGGCAGCTCTGGAATGCAGAAACGACGCATTTTTTTTTTTTTTTTTTTGAGCTTTGCTAAAAACTTTTTTTTTTTGCTGCATTTTTTAACCAGCAAAATCACGTCTTGCTTGCTGTGTTTGGGGTACCATTAATGATACATGGCACCACAATTTTTTTTTGGGATTCATTAACGCGTGCAATTTTGCACAACTGTGAATGCATCCTGAAAAACGCCCCTGTGCTTGTCATCAGGATGACAGGTGTTTAATTCCCCTGCGTTCTATATATATATATATTTTTTCGACGCAGATGTAAGAATGGTTTGTAGAAGGAAAAGAGACGTTTCCACTACAAAAATGGCGATGAGAATTCTCTGTACATCAGGAGGGGTGTCAGTGACTGCTTCCTTTTATGTGTTTTCTTTTTATAAGAGAGAGCAGGCCCAGGCCATCCAGATTTAGATCGCGTTCCAGTGCTGGCTGAAGTGCTGTGTGACAAGTCTTGTGACTTTGTATCAGCCTGGAATGCATGAGAGGGACTGGAAGGCACTGCCTCTCCTCGTTACTGTTCTGTTCAGATGGGAGAGCCTTTTTTGTGATTTCCTTTTAAAGGCATGATTCCAAACAACAAAAAAAAACTCTGATGTTCCCGGGGAGGGAGATAACTCTTCGCCTTCTGCTCACTTCTTTTACAGCGGGGTTGCAATTTAACCTCTGAGCTGCCGGAGGCGGTGGGCCGCAGCCTGGTGGCAGCGTAGACCTGAAATTTGAATGTTCTTTTCATTTTCTAGGACTCAAGCTGCAAATTCCATAGCACTGCAGAGACCTGATATGTGAGCAGTGCAGAGCTGCATAGACGTCACCAATTGACAATAATGTGCAGTGATGTCTTGCATGGCAATGAAGGCATTAGAGCAAAGCTAACCTCCTATGCCCTAGTCTGTCAATACATGTTGTCACATCCAGCATGACTCCATCCTGTACACAATTCTTTTAAGGCTGGTCGTTTGTTTTCTTAGCTTTCCGCTAATAATGTTCCTCTATGAGGTTTATATGGAAGTACATCCACATAGGTTTCAAGATGTTACATAATATTGGTATGGGTTTAAAACTGTACAGCAGCGTGCAGTGCCGCAGTTAAACAGCAGGGGGTGATCACTTGCATAGTAATTTTAATGTTGACATTTTGTGAGTTTTCAGTTCACGTACAGGAAGATACAAGCTTGCTTTGAAAAATCTGCTGTCTTAAAAACTCATTAGTCGTCATGCCCTATCACAACTGCACTGGTTCTGATCTGTCAAGGACTACCGTGCTGATTTTTTTAAAATCAATAGCTTTTAAAGCGTTGTGCCTTTTAGCAACTGACATAACAGCATATCCTTTGCATCAGTACTTCTGCATAGGCGACTAATACATATTTGCTCATTAAAGGTCTCAGATCTAAATGGGAGTGCTGACTGTTAACGCGTTCTTGAAAGCTACAGCAGGCTTTAGTTGAGTTTATAAAGCTTGGATAAGGTGGAGTTATTAATTTTTTTCCCTTTTTTTTACCCTGACTTATACACTCTTACCCTCCGTTATAGATTTACAGTGATCCAACAGCTTGTTTTTTTACACCCAGCATTAAAAGACTCCCTCTACAGGTTGCACCTGCAGATTACAGCCTATAGACTTCTATGAGGCCATCTCCTGTCCATGAGATGGAGGTAGACAAGCAACCTTATGCAAAATAATTCCATAGACATACCCAAATCCACAGCTCTACTCAAGACTGCCCCTGGGCCCTCCTGTACATGGACAATTTGAGTGTCGGCCAGTGTAGTCTTCACTCTTCATCAGAAATATGAATAAAATGTATCAGCCGCACTCCACTCTTAGCTCCTTTTGCCGTATTTATTGGTTGCCAATAAAGTGACTGCATAAAACGTCTCCACCTGGAAACCAACCTTCCTTGATGCGTTTCACCACTGCTGACTGCCTCACGAGGATAGTGGAAGTCTATCCCCTAACTACTATTCTTGTGAGTGATGAAACGCGTCAAAGGTTGTTTCCCAGGTGGAGACATTGTTGCATGCAGTCACTTTATTGATCATAAAATACAGCTGATACATTATTTTATTTTACCATTTTTTTTTTCATATTTCAAATTTCCTGGCACCAATCCATGGCAGCATAGTAACACGTGTACTGTATGCAGTCATGTTGGCTCCAGGGTTGCCACATCATCCCTTTAATCCAGGACACATATTAATTACACAGGTTCTGAGGCTGATTTAATGCAAACAAGGCACCAAGTGAGTTTAATTACCGCCTTAATCAGTCACAGAACCTGTGTAATTAATGTGTGTCCTGAATTAAAGGGATGATGTGGCAACCCTAGTTGGCTCCAAGAGAAACAGATAATTGTATTAAAAACTTAACATAATTTTCCTTTCCTGGCTCCAATCCATACATGTGGTAGTATGCTGCCATGTTAACACCAGGAAAGCAGTCTATGGGGCTGCTCAGAACAGGCAAAAGAGACTTTCACTGCTGGATGTAAACAAATAACCAAGGGGGTGTCTGTTCAAGCTTAGTAAGTATAAATGTGTAAGGCTCCATGTACACTTGTTTAGGAGCTTTTGCCAAAACTCCTCAACTCCATAAAAGCCTATGTGTCAATGTACACTAATGCTTCGTACACACGATCGGAAATTCCGACAGCAAAAGTCCGATGTGAGGCTATGTGTACATGAAGCCTTTAGGGGGAAGGTGGAATTGATAGGTTTAGCCCGGCCTCCACTTTAGAAATTGATATCGGTAAATCAATCCTTTCATTGTGCCACAGCCGTGAAAGTCCACCCAGGGGTATCTAGTTTGGTTTGAGACCTCCACTTTAAGACTGCTAGCCACTTGTTTAAAGGGCACATGCACCATGTTAAGTCTACCTAAATTCACCCTTTCATCTCCAAGCTACACTAGTTTAAATGCCCCCTGTAGCGGAATACTCGCCTTCAATCCAATTTCCCTTCTGACAATACACCTACCGTATTTGTCGGCGTATAAGGCGACTGGGCGTATAAGACGACCCCCTAATTTTCCAGCCTATCACGGATGTCCTCTCATCCAAAGCCAAGGATGAGAAGACATCAGTGATAGGCGGAACACTGAACACAGGCTCTGCTGGGAAACTGAGTGTTCCGCCCAGGGCTCAAGTCCTGCGGTAACGGAGTTCCTGCACTTTTTTCACAGCAGGAACTCGGTTCCCTTTGCAGGATTAGAGCAGCTGAGCCGCCCAAGCCAATCCTTCACTAAGCGGCGATGCCCAGCTCGAGTCACTGTCAGGGGCAGGCGAACCTTAGTAATCCTTTATGTTACTGGCCACCTCCTGTATATGGATTCATCAGGTAGTGTGCGGGTATTCCGTCACTTCCTCGATGCCGCAATGTCTCCTGGGAGCTTTTGTCATTGCGGAGGTCTGCCGCGAGTTATCGCAGGATTTCTATTCCGCGATAACTCGCGGCAGATCTCCGCAATGTCTCCTGGGAACAATGACAATGTATTTTTGGAGAACTGGGATGCTAGTGATGGAGAAGCCGTCGGTGGTGTATTATGTGTTTCAGCTCATATCTTTTTACATAAATAACCTAATTCAATAAGGCAGTAAAGCAAGAGCAAAGCTGTTAGCCCAAATTATCCTAAAGTATCAAATTATTTTTCAGTTTGTTGAAGTACAATCAGCGAAACATGCATTCTAATTAGGTTGTAGGAGTTTTCACTTTCCTCTTTGAATTTTTACTGAGCAAATCTGAAAAGCTTTAATCACGGTGAGCTCCTCTATGCTAACAGATTGCCAATTTAGACATTTGGATGTTCTGCCTTAGACGGCTAATAAATGATCACTTGAAGCGATAAAAACGTATCGTGATGCATATGAAAAAAATCTTAGAAATTGGTGGTCTCGATTCAGCTTTTATTACATCAGCACATATAGACAGGTTCCCCGCTTATGACTGCAGTAGGCTGACGTGCGTCCCCAGCCTCTGCTTCACTGGTCAGTAAAATGAATTGTGAAATCAATTCCCTGAGGATGTGTATGTGTTCCACGCATCTTTCTTTTCTCTAGTACCAACTCTCACTTCCTATGATGGCGCTGTGTGATCATGTGACTGCGGAGCTTTTGACATCTCTGCTTTGTCAGGTGCATGGTTTGAATGAAGATGATACAGAGGCCGCTATCCATCTCCGTAACACTAGAGCTAGAGAGTGTCCCCAAATGCTGTGCAAGGAGCATCTGCAGTACACAGGTGGATGAAGCTGAGGCTCAGCCATGGTGACAGATTGGTCTAGCTGGTGGCAGACAATTAATGAGTGCATAGCCTTTCAAATCTGACCTGGTGGGGGAACTTGAGGACGCTCGTTGAAAAGCCTTGAGCCATCTTATGGAGTAATTTAGTGGCATCTTGTGGGATATTACTTGCTCTTAAAAACGCAGCCATTAATAAACACAATTATAATAGAATAAACCCATTTATTTTACGCATCAGGCTAATGTTTGCGGTTGAGGAAGTCTAATTGAGCATTGACTCATGAAGCGTATTTATTTAAAATTATGAGTAAACGATCCATTTTAATGGCTTTTTTTTTTTTTTAAACCATAGACTAGAAACAATGGAGTGGATTCTGACTGCAGATGTGAACAGCTTTAGACTTCCTTCCTCCCACTTTTTGTAAATTTGCTCCCATAAATGGCTGCTATATCTAAATATAGCATTTCCCATTGATGTGGATTTCAGGCTATAGTTGTACTGCATGTCATACAGATTGGATTTATTCAGTAAGGCAGTGCAGATAGCAGTGATGATATACAAAGTGTAGTGACCTGGGGCTACAAAAATCAGAACTGCTCTATTGTTCTGCTTTAAAGTAGACGTATGCGTGAGAATAAAACTCTGAGCTTCTATATTTTCAGTAGCACTTTGGGAGCTCTGAAATCCAGGATATTGCATTATACAAAAATAGATTTCATGCCATAAAGACAGTGCTTGATCACATCCTTTTCCCCCGTTACTGGTCATGGAGGGTGAAGGAATGCCTTCACACTTATGCAATGCAAATGGGCGTGATTCTCATGCAGATTTTTGAGCTCAGTGCAATTTTGCATTGGCAACACGGTTTTAATGCGTTTTCAGATGGGATTGGGCGCAGCGGCGATTTCTGCAAGGGGGGGGGGGTATGTAAAAATCTACACAGAAAAAGCAATATTCGCACACAACCGAACACAAGATGCGATTTTGTGTCGGTTTCATTGATGTCTATGGAGAGGAAATTGCAAGATTTTTGAGTTCAGTGCAATTTTGCATTGGCAACACGGTTTTAATGCGTTTTCAGATGGGATTGCGCGCAGCGGCGATTTCTGCAAGGGGGGATATGTAAAAATCTACACAGAAAAAGCAATATTCGCACACAACCGAACACAAGATGCGATTTTCTGTCGGTTTCATTGATGTCTATGGAGAGGAAATTGCAATGCATTAAACTTGCATAGGACCCTTTTTGTTGCCGCATTGCATTTGCAACACATAGATGTGAATGACTATCATTGAACACTATGGGGGTTATTTACTAAACGCCAATCCACTTTGCACTAAAAGTGCACTTGGAAGTGCAATCGCTGTAGATCCAAAGGGGGGCATGCAAGGGAAAAAAAATAAGCATTTTAGCTTGCACATTATTGGATGATAAAATCCCCTCATTTCAGAGCTTCCCCTCAGATCTACAGTGACTACACTTCCAAGTGCACTTGTAGTGCAAAGTGGATTTGCCTTTAGTAAATCAACCCCAAAGTGTTTTTGGGTGACATGCAAATCTAGGCTTTTTGTAGTACATCAAAATTGCAACCAGTTTGCGTCAGTGTGAACTGTCAGGCCCCGTACACACGACCGAGTTTCTCGGCAGAATTCAGCCAGAAACTCGATTGGAGCTGAATTCTGCCGAGAAACCCGGCGTGTGTACACTTTCGGCCGAGGAAGCCGACGAGTTCCTCGTCGAGCCAAATAGAGAACATGTTCTCTATTTCCTCGTTGTTCAATGAGGAAAGTTGGCTCGCCGAGATCCTCGGCGGCTTCACACAGAACTCGACGAGCAAAACGATGAGTTTTGCCCGTCGAGTTCCTCGGACGTGTGTACGGGGCCTTACACTGGTGCGTTTTGACATGTCAAATCTGTAGCTGCTGACTTTTAAAAAAACAGCCACTCACCTTTCCCACGATCCAGAAGGGTGCTCACCCTAGCCAGTTTTGTTTCCGATTGCCTACGCGTTCAGAGTGGAAGTGGGAGCGGGTACCTGTCAAAATCGGGTACCGACTCCGACCCGCTCCTCAGTGCCAAATCTACACCCTTTTTGGGTGGAGCTCTGCCTTAAGGCTTGTTATAGGCCTATTCCAAAGGAGATGCCAACCCATATGTTAGGTGTCCCAACTTGTGTTTCTTGAAAAGGGTTGCAAAAAAAAAGATATAGGAAAATTAAATATAATAAAAGAAAATGGCACAAAAGAGAACCTTCTAGGTGCTTATAATTGTCAAAGTTTTAATCATCATATGCTTCAGTTTCGCCATCTGCAATTTAGAAGCTCTAAAAATTTGTAAAAAAATGAATCCTCTGTGATACGCTGCCTGTAAATGGTAACAAATAGCCATGGTAACAAATAGCCATGGATTGTGCTTTTTCTTCTTTTTTTTTTCTTAAGGGCAGATTGGCGCTCGATTATCCAGGGCTTGACACAATCTGGCACCAGGCCTGGTTATGCCACTCCTGTGGAGTAGATCATATAAGTTCTCTCAAAATGTCGCAATACAAGATCAATACAAGTCCTAGACAGAGGCCTCCCCGCAGGGCTGTGCTGAACAGGAAGGAGAGCCTCCAATTGCCTAGTAACACTTTGCACTGATGTTGAAATAAGGCTGCTTATATATTCCATGTTGGTATGTAAAAGGCTTTGCAGTACGATGAAGTTCACATGTTGGAACAAATCAGCCAACGTGAACAAAAAAATTGACTACATAAGACATGACTATATAACATCTGTTTTTTTTTTTTTAAAAGCTTGGATAAACCTGCTCAGCAGTTATACAATTGCTTCCATTTCTGGAAAACTGCCAATTTTATCATTTGGTACAATGAGCTTCTCATATACTTTTGTATTTTCTGGCCTTGAATGATGTAGCAAATTAAAGAACAAATCCAATAAGCTGTTTTTGCATCTACAATTAACCACTTCCCTACCGAGTCATTGTGAAATGATGTCGGCGGGAACCCTTCCTCCCTCTGAGTGGACATCATATGACATCCTGGGCTTCCCGGGCGGCTAGGGGGCGCGTGCGGCCAGGGGGCGCGCGCGCCTTGCTGCATTGCTCGGGACCCGGTGCGTGTGCACCGCGGCCGCGATGTCCGCCGGGCACCTGCGATTGCCCCGCAATCACGGCAGGGCCATGGATCTGTGTGTTTACATTGTTTAAATTGTGATATTTATTAAATAAAAAAATAAAAATATTGTGTTTTTTTTTTTTAAATTGTCGCTCTTCTAAAATAAAAACCGCAGAGATGATCAAATACCACCAAACTAAAGCTCTATTTGTGGGGAAAAAAGCCATAAAAATTTCATTTGGGTACAGTGTTGCATGACCGCGCAATTGTCATTCAAAATGCAACAGCGCTGAAAACGAACAAATGGTCTGGGCAGGAAGGGGGTGAAAATGCCATGTATTGAAGCGGTTAACATAGCATATAGCATAACCTGTAGCTCCAGTACTGTTTAAAAAGATCATTGTCTCCATCAGTTTTATATATGAGGAGGGACAGACAAAGAAAAAATAAGCCAACTCCTTATCCATATAAAGTCATAGTTGACAATAATGGGGAGTGTTAAGACATTGAATGAGCCCCAATGACTTAAAGCGGTTGTAACCCTAAAAAAATCTAAATAAATTACCTGTTTCTTTAAAGCATGAATAACAGCATAATGCTGTTGCAGTGTAATTTGACACTTTCCATGTTCTAAAAATACCTGGTTGATCCTGCCTGTTCCCGTTTCCCCTATGTGAACTGACCACGGTAATCATGGCTGCTGATCTATGATAGCGTGGTCAGATTACGCTTCGCCCTCATCCCGCTCTTTGTTGTGTGTCTCCCCTTTCCTCCGTGCCTGTCATTTTTGACTCTGTGTAGTGAGAGCTGGTCTTCTCTCTGCCCTTCCCCTTTCCTATTCTGCTGCAATACATAACCACATTACTTGTATCCTCCCTGTTTTACCAAGCTCTGAGGTCAAATGACCTCCCTCTGCTGGCTGGCATATGTCAGGGGACACTTAGCCCCTTGTGCTGCTCTCCTTAGATTGGGGAAGGAGAGCGGAGGGAAGTCTCAGGCCCCGTACACACGACCAGTTTCCTCGGCAGAATTCAGCTTCCGACCGAGTTTCTGGCTGAATTCTGCCGAGAAACCCGGCCGTGTGTACACTTTCGGCCGAGGAAGCCGACGAGGAGCTCGGCGAGGAAATAGAGAACATGTTCTCTATTTCCTCATTGTTCTATGGGAGCTCTCGCCCCGCCGAGCTCCTCGGCGGCTTCAGTGCTGAACTGGCCGAGGAACTCGATGTGTTTGGCACGTCGAGTTCCTCGGCCGTGTGTACGAGGCCTCATGACTGCAGAAAGAAGGTATTTGGGATTCTAATTTTTAAGAAAACTGATACACAGTACTTTATAACTTGGTAAAACAGAGAGGATGCAAGTAATGGGGTTATGTGACTTCACAACCACTTAAACCAGCCATAGACAGTTCATATCATGGCTGGTTCAGCAGGGACCGGATGGCATTCAAACCATGTATGGGCAGGCTATGGGTATTTCTTGATGACTGTATTAGTAAATTGTGTTTATTTGCATGATAAATTATTTTAGAATAAATGTTTTATTTGATCATCTTTAGTGTTCGAATCACCTGCCATTAAACAATAGAGAAGTTTTGCTTAGGCCAGTGTAGATATGTGATAATATCTTGTTCCTACACCGCACCTTTTGAATGTAGCAGACAGACTGCGGCACTGTCAGCTGAAGAGACTTGAGAGTAAAAGCTGAGCTTTGCAGCAGAACAGTCGTAGTTATATAATAGTCAAGGGGCAGGCTTAAAAGTGCACAACAAAGCTATTAAGCCAGGCAGTTAACATACCCTGGATTCTGAAGAGAGCAGCGGAACACGTTGTTATTTTTGTAACTGCTTTCTAAGTCATTTTCTGGAAGGATCGTTAGATCTTTTGCTATTCTGCCTCCTATGTTCTCACCCTCCTTAGGCAGATTTCTACTTTTTAATGGTCACGTTGGCCCTTGTTTTATGTAGACCATACAGAAAGGGTAGGATAAATACTAGGAGCAAGGTATCTGTGTCTAAGACCCCTTTCCCACTGAGGAGTTTTTCAGGCGTTTTAGCGCTAAAAATAGTGCCTAAATACCGCCTGAAAAACTCCTGCCCTGCAATTTAAGTGTGAAAGCCTGAGTGCTTTCACACTGAGGTGATGTGCTGGCGGGACCGCTCCAAAAGTCCTGCTAGCAGCATCTTTGGAGCGGTGAGAGGAGCGGTGTGTTTACCGCTTCTCCACCACTCCTTCCCATTGAAAACAATAGGACACTGCGGCTATACCGCCAGCAATGCGCCTCTGTAGAAGCGCATTGCGGGCGGTATTAACCATTTTTCGTCCGCTAGCGGGGGTTAAAACCGCACCGCTAGCGGCCAAATACCACCGCAATTACGATGGTATAGCGCCGCTAAAAATAGCGCCACCGCACCCCCCGCCCCAGTGTGAAAGGAGCCTACATGTTTACAGCTGACAACTTCTAGCACTCTTCCGTCAAGAGAACTTGATGTTCGTTTTGCTGGGCTCCTGACTGTTTAGATATGCTCCTAAACCTATTAACTTATAATGTGCTGATAAAATGCACTCTACTAAAGATGATCCATTTTTTTTGTGCCATTATTTTGTGTAATAAATATAAAAGGGTTAGCTTGCCCAAAACTAATATATATTTTTTTTCTTTAGTAGATGCTAGAGAGATAAACCACTAGACAACTTATATTTATCGGAGACTCCATTGGTGAGAGAACTTTGCCTAAATTCCTGAGTTTGCACATCTGTTGTGATCATAATGTGGGTCCTGTTGTCCTTTAGTATTGTCATTCAGAACACAACAGAGTGTACTAGAACACACAAGAGTTCTTGATGCATCTATTGGTGCAATATCTTCTTCAGTATGCATATTGTGGCCCTTATTAGGGTCCCTGTTGTCCTGGAGTATTGTCATAGAGAACTCAACAGAGGGTACTAGAGCACACAAGGGTTCTTTGGACATCCATTGGTGCGATATCTTCCCGAGTTTGCATATTGTGGCCTTCATTTTGGTCCCCGTTGTCCTGTAGTATTGTCATAGAGAACACAACAGAGGGTACTAGAGCACACAAGGGTTCTTTGGACATCCATTGGTGCGATATCTTCCCGAGTTTGCATATTGTGGCCTTCATTTTGGTCCCCGTTGTCCTGTAGTATTGTCATAGAGAACACAACAGAGGATACTAGAAAACACAAGGGTTCTTTGGACATCCATTGGTGCGATATCTTCCCGAGTTTGCATATTGTGGCCTTCATTTTGGTCCCCGTTGTCCTGTAGTATTGTCATAGAGAACACAACAGAGGATACTAGAAAACACAAGGGTTCTTGGGGAATCCATTGGTGCAACATCTTCTAGAGTATGCATATTGTGGCCCTTATGTTTGTCCCTGTTGTCCTGTAATCTTGTCATAGAGCAGTGGTTCTCAACCTTAGTCCTCAAGTACCCTCAACAGGCCATGTTTGCATGTTTTGCTTTTATCTTGCACAGCTGCTTTAAATCAGAGTCTATGGGTTGGTATTTTGGACAGCTATTTTATCTAAGAGAAATTCCCAAAACATGGCCTGTGCTTGGGGACTGAGGTTGAGAACCACTGTCATAGAGAACACAATAAGGAGGTACACGAACACACAAGGGTGGGCAGGAACACTAAAAAACAAAGTGGATCAGAACAGAGGAGGGATTTATGGCAGGCATATCTCCTTTTTGCAACAGTAATGGTCTTTACACCCTTTCAGGAAAGCTTGTGCCAACTTTACATAGTATTTGGGAGTGATTTGGTGGCTTGTTCCAAGTTCTTCACTAATTCGGATGATTTCTGACTGTTGTAGTATATGAGTGCCGTAAATTCTCACTTTAAAATGCGGTCATCACATTATCTGAGCTATTGTAGGACGTTGCTCTCCTTAAAGCGGAGTTCAACACAAAAGTGTAACTTCCGCTTTAAGCACTCCTCGCCCCCTTAGGCCCCGTACACACGAGAGGATCCATCCGCTGGAATTGATCCGGGGACCGGCTCCAGCGGATAGATCCCCTGGTGTGTACAATCCAGCGGATCTGTTTCCGCAGATTTTTATCCCCTGGGATGGATTTCAAGCTGATAAAAATTTGAAGACATGCTTTAAAATCTATCCGCTTGAATCCATCCCAACGGATTGATCCGCTGGTCTGTACAGACTCACCGGATCAATCCGTCCGAATGGATCCCCCGCATGCGTCGTAATGATTTGACGCATGCGTGGAATTCCTTATATGACAGCGTCGCGCACGTCGCCGCGTCATCATCGCGGCGACGGCGCGACACGTCATCGCGATGGGATTTCGGCGCGGATTTCGATCCTATGGTGAGTACACTCCATCGGATCCAAATCCGCGGAAATCCTCGAGAGAATTTATCCGCGGAAACGGTCCGTCGTGTGTACTAGGCCTTATATGCCACATTTGGCATGTCATTTTTTTGGGAGGGAGTGGGGGCTTTAGTTTGGAGTGGAACTTCCTGTCCCACTTCCTCTTTCCACCTTCGGGCCACCCAGGCAACTCCTCTCCACCTTGGCGGCCCCTCCCTTTAGGCCAGGGATCTCCAAACTACGGACCTCCAGCTGTTGCAGAACTACACGTCCCATGAGGCATTGTAAAACTCTGACATTCACAGACATGACAAGGCATTATGGGAATTGTGGTTCCTGAACAACTGAAGGGCCATAGTTTGGAGACCCTTGCTCTAGGCTATCTTCTGGGACACGTGACAGGTCCCAGAAAATCGACTGTCTACTTCGAGAGCTCAGCGCGACTCACACATGCGCAGTGCGTGACCGGGAACAGGTAAGTGTCTGTTTATTAAATGTCAGCAGCTACACTTTTTGTAGCTGCTGACTTTTAATGAACATAAAAAGCCTGGAACTCCGCTTTGAGGTGTTCAGAGTCTTGTATATATATATATATATATATATATATATATATATATATATAAAAAAAAATGAAAATTATAAGTGTAGAATTGTTTTTCCTATTGGGCCATATGGCAGAATTGGTGACTTTTACTAGGCTTTGCATTTCTGTATTCATAGGCTTGCATTACATTTGTTAGATCCATTATCACTTGTATGGTGTCCTGCAGGTACTAACTGTCAAAATGTTCTAATGTGAATAAAAGACAGCTGAGATTTTATATAAACAGAGTTTGACTAGCTCTTCTTAAGGTAATTCTCTTTCCAATGTATTATTTTGTGAATCTACTTTGCTGGGATTATCTATGTTTTTTTTTACTTTGTCAGTGTTTATTTCAAGCTAGAGCCAAACTAGATGTTTAAATCTCTGTGGGAAGACTCAAACTTGGCAGCATAAAGGCAGAGTTACACACTAATTACATATTGCACAGTGCTGGTTATTGGTGCTTAACTTCAAATGTGATCTGTTAGGAGAGCAATTGTTATGGATTGTGCAAAACGGTGGCATAAGCAGCTTGGTTCCTTAGATTATCCGGTCCAAATCTGGGGACTAGCCTCTATCTCTTGACAGCAGAAACATTTTCACGAGAAATGAGGCATCTATTCTGGATAAAATAACACTGTGTTCCTGTAATATAAGTGACTGTGCTATGGATTATATAACCCAACTCAGAGTTTCATTAATTATGGATTTTCAAGCATTTTCTATTGAATAGCAGTTGTAGATTTGTTTCTTAAAGGGACTGTTTAGCCAAAATAGGAACAGGCAGTTTGACGAAGGTTATTAATGTGGTCAGAGCTTTGTGTTGTATTCAATGGTGTTTATAAAAGTGGTAGTTTAAGCCGATTTTATGCCCATGAAAAGGCAGAAAGAAGAACACTTCTAAGGTCTTGACTAGGGTAGCTCAGAGGTCGCCACTAAACTACTACATCACCCCTATAAACTCCACCCCTCCCTTTTGCCCCAATGAAATGCATAACACCATGTGGAGTTAAATGGCCTTTTATTAAACAAAATAAGTAATAAATAACAAATAATTAACACTAAACCAAAGATGTCCCCAGCCGCAAAACACTGCCTCAGGGACATAGACCTTACAGGTCTACCACTACCTCTTCTTGGACCCCACCAGGACCACACCCAACTAAAGGACACCATACCAATGATGGTTACCCCACCAACAGATTTTTAACCCCATCCAAGGGGTCCCAACCACTATCTCAATACCTACCTACTTATTCTATCTCCAGGGAGGGAGGACGGGCCATTCATAGGATGACTTCCAACTCCGACTGTTACTGTCCTACCCATTCCTACAGTCTACACTCCTACTCTCCTCCCCATCACCTCATTTCCTCAACCAATCACGTAAGTAGACCTCCCACCTATCCCTTTTAACACTTAACTCTATGCTGTCTGGTTTCTCTTCCACCCTGTCATGCCAGCCCTATGCTTTATTCGTACCTCATAGCTCATAGGCACAAAGGCCTTTCATTGGTTCATTAATTGTAGTATCTGGACAGTGCATTATATAAAAAGTTGTTAAAACTAACCTCTACTAAAGAGTTGACATAGTGGGAGTGGGAGCTGTTTTTGCATTTGCCTGTGTTTTTTTGTTTTTTTATGTACTGGGGTCTGGTGCATTTTACTGCATCCAATACAGTGCAATGTTCTACTTTTCCTTCTGGAACTGTCCACACAGGGGTTAACTACGCCATTGGAAGCCATATAACGTACTTTCCATGCATTTTTGATGCAGAAAAAAATGCACAGGACTGCCCCTAGGCCCCTTTTACACAGGCTGTCCAATCAGATCCGCCTGTCCATTTTTTAGGCGCACCTGATCAGACCTTGCAGTCTCCTCTGTGGAGCAGTGGATGCCAGCGGTGACATGTGAGCTGACATCCACCCATGGCCAGATTTGCTCTCCCTGCCGCCCCAAGGCCAGGTTCCAAAATGCACCCCCTCCCCGCCAACCGAACCCCCCCCCCAAATGAACGGAGAATGTGCGGCACGTTTAGTTCAAATATGTTTTGTTTGTTTTTTTACTTTTTTATCACTTTTTTTTTTTTTTTTTTATTTGTAGCTTGTCGCTTACTTTTTTTAATTTTTGTATCATTTTCTTATTATTTTTCTTATTATTTATTTATTTTTTATCAATTTTTTTTCACTTAACTTTTTTGCTATCACACAGGAGAAAACAATTTCCTGTGTGATAGCAATTGGAGGTGACATGTTCTCTTTATTGACCCTGTCATCTCCAAAACAGGAGTCCTAGCACTGTGCTAGAACTCCTGTCACAGATGAGATGGGAAGAGCACAGCTCTCCCCTCTCACTGTGTACATCAGCATCAGGGAGAGGAGACAGACTCGGTGGCCGGGGGGAGGACGGAGTCCCGAAGACAGAGCCAGCAGAGAGAGGTATGTGGGGTGGGGGGGAGAGGGGAGGACGGACGGGAGCACATATTTTACAAGTGATTTCGGCGACAATCACTTGTTAACGAGCGAGCGGATTCCCCCATAACTTATCGCCCTTAACTGTATGTTCCGGGCGTCGGGGGAATCCATGCCACTGCCGCCCCTTGGAGCCCTGCCGCCCCAAGGCCTGGCCTCAGTGGCCTTGTGGGAAATCCGGGCCTGCATCCACCACTATCTGATTCGATCCTGCCCAAAAAATCCAGGCGGATAGTGGTCCTATTTTCTATCTGTCTGACGGATCAAATGGAAACTGACAGGTGGTCTGTTTTCACCCAATATCTCAATAGAGGAGAGCAGGACTGTGTTCATCTCCGCTCTGTGCACACAGTGAGCTGACAGGACTTGTCATTCGCCAGCTCAGCGAAGATCAGCGGTGCACATGTCAATGGAGCCTTATGCTTTACAAGCAATGTAATGAAGTATAATAATAATGTGGTCCCCATGCATTCATATGCTATCTATAGCTGGCTGGCTCTTTTTTAAATGTGGGTAAACCTCATCAGAAATCTCTTCCCTTCTACAGCATTGATTAACCAAACTGGCTGCATTGTTGGGTCCTACTGGAAATTATACCGAGGTTTGTGTATCCTAGCAATACGTTATGATATGATTGTTCAGTGGGCCTCCTCATTTGTGTATCAAGGTTTCCTAGACTATTGTTTATTGAAGGCACCATCCCACTCCCTGGCAAACTGTTCATGGGGAAAGAATCACTTTCACTGTCAATATTGCTTTTTTTTTAAAGAAACTTCTACTGTGTGTTTAGTGCTCTGCCTAGACGTATGGACGTGCACGTTCAGCACATGGAAACCTCTTTGTTTATGAAGATCCTTCTATGATTTCCTCCCATGATCTTTCCAGGATCATTTGTGCACACTTTACTGCCCTCTGGTGTCGGTCAAGCTTGCATATGTAGGCATACAGTTAAAAAGCCCTTTAAATGCGTTGAAGAAAAGGGACAGTACACTGAACTATAGTACTTATCCCCCCCCCCAAAAAAAAGGCTTGTCCTAGTTGTGCACTTGTTTTAATTTGATGTGGTTGTCAGTGGGAAGGCATCTGGAATACATGGTAAGCCTATTGCTTGCATTTTAGATGCATTTACTTTGATTTCCGCCTGTCAATGTAATGTGCATTACCACAGAGCGTTAGACCGAGTCTAGTATTGTACATGCAATCTGAATGTACATGAGCCCTAAACAACCCAACAAATGATTTCATCTGAGAGCTAAAAAAATAAATAAACTTGATGGTGGTTCCTGAAGAACAGATTGGTAGAAACCAGCTAAGGCTTTTGGATCTTCTTGGGACTTCTAAAAATAAATTCAGTGCATATCTCAGTTAACTAGGTAATATATAATAGATCGTTACAGGTGAACCTGTACTTTGGCCATAGAAGGCAAAATAATAGATTTACTTTATAGCTTTTGATATTATTGCCTTCCAAATGCTGTCATGACTTGCTCCTGCAACCTGCAGGAGATCTGAGAAATACCTGGTACCTATTGGTATGGCAGAACATGCAACATGCCCCTTTGCTTCCTACAATACAGAGGTCAATGCCAGAGTGCCCCAACATAAAGAGAAAAATCTTGAGGAAGCAAGCACGGTATGGTTAAACTGATCACACATGGCTTAAACTTTGAGCCTTGGGTGGCCCAGGCGTCACTACCTGTCTTGACAAACTTCCACTCAAGGGCTGTTGAAAAAAGTTGAACGAACAGCAGGGCTGGACTGGGACAAAAATGTGGCCCTGGACTTCATCCAGACCGGCCCAGGACACAACACATCAGGGTACAGTGCATATCAGGGCACGGTACAAAGTTTAGCACATCAGGGCACATCACATCAGGGTACAGGGCACACCACATCAGGGCACGGGGCATAGCACATCAGGGCACATGGCACATTGTTTACTTGCAGAGTAGTGCAGGAAGCGTGTGTTCTCTCTAAAGTCAAGCTGTGGCTGCTCCCTGCCCCCCGGCGGACACTCTTCTCTTCTAGTCCATCCCAGATGATGTCACAAGCAAATGGGGATGGACGACAAGAGAGGAGGGGCCACCGGGGGGGGGGGGGGAGCAGCCGCGGCGTGACTTGAGAGAGAACAGACACTTCGTGCGCTACTCTGTATACTGGCTAATCTTGATCTACCTGTCAGGCACCAGCTATCGGCGATTGACGGGTAGATCGCCGCGGACCTCTGACTGGCCCACTGAGCCATCGGCCCACCGGGAATCTCCCTGTAGTCCAGATGGCCAGTCCATCCCTGCCGAACAGTGATGGCAGCCAATCAGCTGCAGACACTGTTTAGAAAGCCTGACAGCCACGCTCCTATTCATGCTGTTTGGTGTAAATGGGGTAATCTATAGACTTCTCTCATTCATCCAGCTTTAGTGTCCCTGCAATAAAGGGAAACCATTTATTTGCATGCTCTCGCCAAAGTACAGGTTCACTTTAATCCATGGAGTCATCATGGGCGAAGCCAGATAGCAATAAACTGATTTTCAGTAAAACTGGCACTCTGAATAAAGACGTTTGCCAGTCAGTTGTTTAGGGCTTTTTCATGATCGGGAAGCTGACAGCTTGCGAACAAGGATAGCTCACTGCAAAAACAATTTGGCTTTTCTCCTAGATTAGTTCCAGCCTGGTCCATAAATGACTCCAAAATAAATGTTATGTACATGTGTCAGCCTTGTCTGCTACTAGAGATTTGTTTCTGATTTGCCAACTCCTTATTTTATTGTGATTCTGGATGCTGACAGTTCCGAGTTGGCTTGATCAGTTTTACATCACATGCATGTGACCTCACGAGTGGTAAAGGATAAGAATTGTGTACCCAATAAGACCATATGTAGTCATGGTTTAGACCAGATGACTCCAAACTTTCTGAACAAAGAGCCAGATTACTGTCCTTCAGACTTTGAGAGGGCCGAACTCTGGCCAGTGGAAGTAGAAAATGCCCTGGTGTCATTGGGAGTAAAGAATGCCTCATCATTGGTATTGGTGGGAGGAATATTGGCCCATTGTTGATATTAGGGGAGGAAATAGTACCCCATCATTGGTGTCATTGGGAGCTATGGTGCCCCATCATTGTAAATGGGAAGAATAAGGTCCTGCAGTTGTGGTCAGTGGGGAGGAATAGGGCTCTATTGTTGGTGTCAGTAGGAAAAATAGTAATCTATTAGAATTAGGGGAAGGTAAAGGGCCCCATCATTGGTGTCAGTGGGAAGAATAGTGCCCCATCATTGGCATCAGGGTAAGAAATAGTACCCCATCATTGGTGTCATTGGAAGGAATCAGTTTTAAGAATAGGGCCCTAAAGTTGTATCATGTATCACCAGTGCAGCCTGTCAGTGCCACCTCATCAGTGCCCACCAGTGCAACTGCAGCCCATCAGTGTCCATCAGTGCCCACCCCATCATTTGTGTCAGTGTAAAAATAGTGTCTCATTGTTGGGGTCAGTGGTAGGAATAGTACCCCATCGTGGGTTTCGGTGCAAGGAATTATGCCCCATTGTTGGTTTGGCAGGAACAGTCACTTATATCAGTGGGAGGAATAGTGTCCCAGGGGCCTACAAAGGGCTGCATCTGGACCCCAGGCGGTTTAGACTGTAGCCACTGTTGCTGCTTTAGAGCCTGTATCAATGGGCTTTTGTTTGCTTCAAGTGGGTGTTGTATTCTCATTCAAGTCAATGGGAGAGGGTCAGGAGATAAACTGCAGGTCAAATGCACCTGTCGATGAATTCTGAATAATCTCAAAGTTGTGTCAAATTGATGTAATTGATGCAAGTCCAAAGCTGTTGACAATAGGTCCTTATGAAAGATGGAGCAAAATAGCCACCAAATTCCTTAGTTTCCAAGGTTGGGCTAGAATATGATAGCCAAGTTTAATAAGGTTTAGCGGACATTGGAGAGCCACGTTGTAGTATTCACTTTAAACAATACCACTGAATGGCTGGCTTAAAGGCTTCGGCCATCCGCTCTGTTTGTTGAAGAGGGGCCATGAGTGATTTTTCTCTATTTGCTTGCTATAGACCAGGGTTCTTAAAACTGTCTAACCAAAGGGCCAGTTTATAGCCCTTTAGACTTTAGGGGGGCTGGACTTTGGATTTTCGCTGCCGATATTTTAGGCCGATTTTTCTATCTATCTTTTTTTCCCCTTCATTTCATAAAATCTAGGGTGGAGAGGTTGGGAGGAGGTTTTTGTTTAGGGTGAGAGGTGGGGTGCAGCCCATCAGTGTCCATCCGTGCCAACCTGTGCAGCCCATCAGTGTCCACCAGTGCAGCCTGTCAGTGCCACCTCATCAGTGCCCACCAGTGCAACTGCAGCCCATCAGTGTCCATCAGTGCCCACCAGTTCAGCCTATCAATGTCCTTCACTGCCACCAGTTCATCCTATCAATGTCCTTCACTGCACCTCATCAGTGCCCACCAGTGCAGGCTATCAGTGTCTGTCAGTGCCCCCTCATCAATGCCAACCAGTGCAGCCCATCAGTGCCCACAAGAATGCAGTGCGGCCGCTAACAGCCAATTGGCAGCCGCGGCCGACTTCCTCAAAAAAAAATTAAAGTCAGCAGACAGAGACTGCAATAGCGGTCTTTTTGCATAGAAGGTAGGTGGCCTGGGGGAAATTTCTACTCTGCCCCCCGACCCAGCCCGCCCCTGCCTCTGATCCCCTTAATCTGCATAATGTGCACAATCGGTCGATGCCGATTTCTTAAAGGCTAAATATTGGCCAATATATCGTCGACCTCTAGTCATGAGTAAAAACTGTTCCCCTGGTATAAGGGGGAGAAATAGTGCCCCGTCATTGGTGCTATTGGAAGGAATAGTGCCCCATCATTAGTCTCAGTGAAATAAATAATACCCCCGTTTTGGTTTCAGATGCAGGAATCATGCCCCATTGTTGGTGTCAGTGAACGTAGTAGCGTCTCATATCAGTGGGAGGAATAGTGTTCCAAGGGCCGAATAAAGGCAAGCAAAGGACTGCAGTTTGGAGACCACTGCTATAGAAAACCAAACTATTTCTCATTTATTCCAGTGTTTTAAATCGGCCTTCTAGCATGAACACATCTTTTTAATAATTGCAAGTAGCATAATATTGTAAATTTATTTTAATGACGCTATAAAGTCATTTAGGCAAAAAAAACAAAAAACCCTATTGCTCCCCACCACCAATTTTGTGTAGCCTCTCTTAACAAGGGATCTTTAGTTGATCAAAGCAGATAAGCTGGAAAGCTGGGTCAGGCCGGCTTGGTTGGAATGAGCTCTTGTGCCAAGCGCAAGTGCAATGTTTTCTATTTACATAAACACACACTGTGCTTGGAGCTGTGATACAGGTTTAACTTGGATAGGAAGAACAATTGTACAACGCACAATTCCCTCCTCTTTGCCGTTGGTCGCTTCTGTTTACAATACACAAAGAGAGGTTGGGTAAGCATTGGAAGAGGAAAGCTGTATTTCTTCTATTCTTGAAGCAAGTCCAGACTCATTCATTATATCGTGTTGGCTTATCAGAGTGATAAATGCAAGACTATATGAATTTTCCATTATTCGTGTCAGGTGATATCATTTCCAGCAGCTTATGGCACACATTTTCTTCTAGATTCAGTACCATTTGTAAAGCATTGCTTCAGTTTTAACGGTCAACGACAGGCAACCAATAAATACACAGAAAAAAAATGCATATAAGGGAGGATTGTTACTTGCCAAATGATTTGTATTTCTGTCCATCCAGTTCTGGGATTTGCACAGCTCTATCAAAATGTAGCTTTACCTCGTTCACACCAGGTGCACTGTCCATTGCAGTCTCAGAGCAAGGCAACACAAAAAGCTTGGTTCCTTATCGTGTGTCAGTTCACAGCACTGCGTTACAGTGATGTGCTCTAAATAAAAGTACAGCTTGCGGAGCTTATCTTTATTGTTCAGTTCAGGACAAAATCTGAGAATTGATTGACCCTAGGTCAGGAGTGCCAAACCGCTGGCTTACGGTGGCCCACGACACACTCTGATGTGGCCCGCCACCTCCTACTCTGGGATGGTGGGTCGGCAAGCCCAGAATGCGGTCGGGAACCTGCAGTACCCACCTGGCATACCTGCCACTAGTACCTACAAGGGATACCTACAAGGGATACCCTCCAGTAGTATCCACTAGGGATACCTGCCAGTAGTATCCACTAGGGATACCTGCCAGTAGTATCCACTAGGGATACCTGCCAGTAGTATCCACTAGGGATACCTGCCAGTAGTACCCGCCAGTAGTACCCACCAGGGATACCTGCCAGTAGTACCCACCAGGGATACCTGCCAGTAGTACCCACCAGGGATACCTGCCAGTAGTACCCACCAGGGATACCTGCCAGTAGTACCCACCAGGAAAACCCGCCAGTAGTACCCACTAGGAAAACCCATCAGTAGTACTAACCAGCAGTACCTACCAGCAGGACATGCACTGGAGGGCAGCCAGCAGCAGTCGCCAGCCAAACCTGCCCTAGGGACAGCCAGCAGCAGCCACTAGCCATAGCCGCCTGGGGGACAGCAGCAGCAAACGATACCTGCAGGAATCCTGAGGAAAAAATTAAGATTGGGGTGCAGGAAAACCCAGTGCATCAGTGTGAAAGCAGCTATAGACCCCTTTGACACGATCGGGTCCACCTGTCCATTTTTCAGGCGGACCCAAACGCACTGTCCATTAACCTCCTATAGAGTATCTGTCCCCTTCTGTTGGGGGGGGGGGGGGTTAGGACTGGAGGGCCCATAGAGTAGAGCAAGCTGTGTCCGTGTCTGCTCTGCATATACAGAGTGCAAACAGACCTGTCATTCCGCTCTGCTCATTCTGGCCCGCACTTGGTTACCAAGTTACTAAAGTAGTCCTCGTCCCTTCAAAAGATTGGGCACCCCTGCTCTAGGTTAGAGGCTGGTACTATCAGGTGATTGAACACTTGTTTTTTTTTGTTTGTTTTTTGAGACTATGCCCCCTGGCTGTCCCCCCTATAGCCCTACTCCCTTTTTTATTTTCAGCACAATAGGTTGCAACACAAGCTACCACATTGCAATGCCGCTGTGTGAAATGCCACAAAGATGTTTTAACAAGGTAAACCGTGCCATGTGCTGTGATTGGTGCATAATATTGTAAATTAATTTTAATGACGCTATAAAGTAATTTAGACAAAAAAAAAAAAAAAACCTATTTCTCCCCACCATCTGCTTGCACGCAGAAATGTACGGATACGTAGGTCACGCCCGCATATGTAAACAGCGTTTAAACCACACATGAGGTATCAATGCGAATGTTAAAGCAAGAGCAATAATTCTAGCGCAAGACCTCCTCTGTAAGGCTCCATGCGCACTGGTCTGCTCTGTGCAGCTTTTTTTTGGAACTTCTGACCTGCAAACTCAGTCTGGGTCAGCCATTCAAAGCATTCTCAGATCTGTTCTGGACTTTACAGTTTCGTCCTCAGACACGTCAACTGAGCATAAACAAGCATCTGCCATAACCACTTCTTATTTTGTTTTTTGGTTCCCTTTTATTGCAGTGTGCATATCTTGTACGAAGGACCTCATACTATATTGTGACCCGCTCTGACACATATTGCACAAGCAGAATGGCTCAGTTCTTTATTTTAAGATGAAGACTTGATTTTCTCAGAAGCATCAAGTGTTTGTGCAATGACTAACGATCCATATGTCATATATAATATGCCTATTTATTGTTTTAAAGTGAAAGACGCTAGTTAAGGCTTGGTCAAGTATATACAGTGTTTTTTCTTCTGCCTTTTTCTGGGGCCTATCCCAAGAGAACAACTTATTGAGTTATTGTGTTTTTTTCACTAAACGTGGTGTCTAGGACCACCAGTAGGGCTAATTTTTGAAGTGCCGTTATAAATAACAAGCTCAATTCGCTAAGCTATGACGCCTGTGCAATTTGCCACATTGATCGTTATTTTAAGCCATGTGGTTATTACTTTCTACTGCTGTTCCTGAAAATTAAGGTCGATTATATCTTAGTGAATTGAGCCTACTGCTGGGAGCTCATTCTAGATAACAAATTTCAACTAAGGTTGTATGAGTGTGACCGGTTCCCATACACAATGATGAGATTCTTTGTGTTGTGCATTGTGGGACAGTGGCTGAAGCACAACAAAACGCACAGGTGTGTATGAGGAAAGGTGGCCTCAAGAGGATAGTTGGATGTGCAGGCATGAATTAACCATTCAGAAGAGATATTTAGGTGCAATTTCAAGCATAACAAAAAAAAATGCATGCTCAGATAACCCATGTGTGGATGTTTTTACTCAGACATGGGGGGGAAGCATGCTTTTTTTTTTTTTTTCGTATGACATGAGCTGGAGGGTGTGCACACTTATGCAAGGACATGGGCAGTGCATGTTTATACTAGGACAAGAACAAGAATCCTTAAGTAAGGTAAGAATAGTGATTGGACAAGGTTTTTATACCTTCACAGATCTTTCCCCGATTTCAGTTGACAGGGATTTCCTGTCTAGGGCATTTTGTTACAAAATGAAAACCTCAGAATCAGCAATGCTTTGCATATTGTTCTTGATTATTAAAGGAATCTGGAAAGTGCCATTGTCCGTATGTGCTCAGACCTTTCTAGACAACGAGGCTCGGTCACTTTCTGCTCTCTGCCTTCTGCAGTTTTGCCTGGAGTCTAATGTAAAGCAGTGACTGCTCTATTTCCTTTTACAGTATAGTGTGGCGTCTGCTTGTGCATTCCTGCTCCTTGCCTTGTTTGGTTTCTCTTGTTCATCTACACTACATACACTTCTCTGCCTGGTCCCATGGAGAAGGGCAATCTTCACGCTCTCTTAACATCAAATGTCAGTATATTCTATTTATTTTTCAAGGCACTTATTTTCCATTTAGAGTTGACCTCGTACTTTATTTTTTTCTTTTCTGAAACGGACGCACAGAGAATACATGTATTTTTATTTATTTTTTTTATTCCTAAAGAGGGACATCCCTCTCCTCCATGGTTTTTCCCTTCCCACCTTTTTTTGCTGGGTTGTCCAAATAAAGCATATTTCTCCAAGAAAGCCCAGCCACGTTCTGTAGGGATTTGCTACTTCGCTGCTGCACACCTGGCCCCACACAGCCATCTTCCTCAGACACCATCAGACGCCAGGCGTCTCTTCCAGGTTCTTGAATACGTGGCACATGCAGGGGCGGACTGGCAACTCATGGGACCCTCGGGCATTAGAAGATTATGGGGCCCCCCCCGGGCAATAGGAGATTATGGGCCCCCCTGGGGGCAATAGGAGGTTATGGGGCCCCCAGGCAATAGGAGATTATGGGGCCACACAGTACTGTGTGTGTATGTATGTGTGTGTGTGTATGTATATATATATATATATATATATATATATATATATATATATATATATATATATATTATACACACCCACTAAGAAGGTACTGGAGAGATGGGGAAGCTACAATCTTGGCATTTTTAGACCAAAAGGATGTCGGTAAGGGACAACATTTCAGGGACAGGTGTGAAAAAAAACACAGATTTTTTCATACTGTTCCTGGTTTTACTAAGGCTGGCAACCCTAATGAGGCCCCTTAGTGGCATGGGGCAGTGGTATTCAAAAATAAATGTACCGTAATTGTGAAAGATTAAGGCAGGGTAGGAGTGAAATGATGGAAAATGGAAAGGGTGTAGGACCATTTTAAATACATTTTTAATGTTGTATGCACATTGCACAAGAGTTCCTAAAATGTAAACAGCAGGAGTGGAATTCTGTAGGCAGTGTTGATGAATGATGGGTTTATTATTATTACCACTGATTAAAAATGGTTGAGTTATAGTGTAGGTTTCGATCAATGCAATAATAATTCTTATATCATAGACCATATATCAGACAGCTGCGTACATGAAGAGCTGGGGATTAAAGTGAGCCATTTGTGTCTTGCAAAATACCTTCTATATGAAGGACAACTCTTATGACCGTTTCCTCTATATGGGAAGTTTCTTGATCGTGCTGCATGAATAACAAGAATGCAGATTTTGTAGCCACCACAATTTCCCTATGTATTGTCTAGAAAATCATCCTGTTCTTTGAAAATCAAGATATCATTAGACATTCATGGTCATGTAACAATGTTCAGAAAAGGTTGAATAATCAAGTTGATCAGCTAGATGGACATATGTTTTTTCAACCTAAGGCCTCGTACACACGACCGAGGAACTCGTCGTAAATGAAACATCGTTTTCCTCGACGAGTTCCTTGTTAGGCTTGTCGAGAATCTTGACAAGCTTTCTTTGCGTACACACTGTCAAGACAAAATCTCGTCGTTCTCAAACGCGGTGGCGTAAAACACGTACGACGGCACTATACAGGGGAAGTTTTATTCCACTGGCGCCACCCTTCTGAGCATGTGCGGGTTTCTATGCATACACACAAACGTTTTTCTCTGCAAAAAAGCTCTGCCACCAAGTTTCTTGATGGATTCTGTCGAGGAAAATGGTCGTGTGTACGAGGCCTAAGTATGGAATCATGTAATGCCTCGTACACACAACTGTTTTTTCCGTCGGATAAAAAAAACTGTGGTTTTCCAGACGGAATTCCTCTCAAGCCTGCCTTGCATACACACTGTCACACAAAAGTCTGGTGAACTTTTGACTGCCAAGAACGCAGTGACGTAAAAGTCTACGACGAGCCGACAAAATGAAGTTCTATGCTTCCGAGCATGCGTCAAATTGTTTCCAAGCATGCGCGAGCATCCAGACGAATGGTTTTCCCACTAGAATTTTTTTCGTCAGAAAAGCTCTCATCGCGTTTTTTTTTTGACGGAAAATCCGTTCTTGTGTACGCTGCATTAGTTCTTGGCCTTGAGGCATGTCTCAAAATGAGCTTGTATTTATTGAAAGCCATCTCCAGTACTGAAGGCCCATTCACAATTTCATGTTTTATTAAAGTATGTCACCAAAACACAGTCCATTATGAATGGTACCCCCACGCAGTAATATAGTACAATGCACCACAAAACACAACCTATTTTTATGGTGTATTGGCAGCCCATTCAAAATAATTTGGTTGGTTGCCTTAACGTAACCAGCTTGTTTAGCGCAACACAGCATTGAAGTGTGGATGGACCCTGACTATCAATTTGCATAGAAAGGTACTGCTGGAATCACCTAGAAGCTTCCACCTTATGGTTAATATTCAAGTCATCAAATTTTAAATAGGTGTAATAATTACATGGCCTGATTTTGCACATATATAACAGGCATGCTGTTCTAGGATGGACGTATTACAATGGAGAAGTGATATGGTGAAATGCACACAGGCACCCATGGCTGTAGGATGGAAAACTTGGGCGTATTCCTCTGCTGGAGTCTACAGGTGCTGCTTACAGCTGCCCGCTGAAAGCAACGTCTGTGCATGAGTATACACGGGTACTTATGGAAACATGTGCATTTGTACAGATGTATGCCCAGGGGCATGTGTCTGTATGCAATACTGGCATGATAGCTGGGGACGACTACTGCATTGTCAGGGAATCGGCAACATTTTTATGAGAATTCAGCACTGGTAGCCTATGTGATTTCTCGGAACAGGTTATTTTTAGCATGTGATCAGTTAGCACTAATTAATTGGATTAACGATAAAAAGAATTACAACACATGGGAACAAAGATTCTAGGTCGTTTCTGATAATATTACCAAACAAGTCCTTCCTGGACTTGTGAGCTGATCGTGTATCTTTCTGTAACTTGCAACTATGTAGCTCTATATTGCTTTTGTGTTGCTCTTGAGCTTTTTTTTCATAGATGATTAGAGACATCTCGCGTACAGTGAGATTTGACATGCGGGGAGATCAAAGGATAAATAGTCGTGAAATAATTTCTAGGCAAACAGACCGGAAAAAGAAAACAAACATCAGCTAGTAGAGCTGGATTCCTTTAGGGAGGCACGAGTCACTTTGACTATAAGAGCTTGTTATTAAGATGTAGGCTGTTCTACTGGCCCCAGCTGAATAATTCTGGCTGGATGTAGTGGGTAAACAGTACGATGTGTGCACAGTAAACAATGCTTTGCGGCTGATTGATGTGCTACTTTGTATATGTAGTCATTTACCTGTCTGGGCCAGCTATTGCGGCAGTTTGGTGTAAACAGTGTCTGAGGACAAGCACCAATTAATTGCCCTCATATACAAACATTCACACAAGTAAGTTAGGCTTATGACAAAATTATGAAATCTATTGTAAGCAGAGTCTCCAGTGCTTGGGTAAAGTCAGCGAATTCACATCCAGCCAAGAGCAGCTTGCTATGGGGGCACGCAAGCCAGCCCCTCTTCTTCTCTGCATCTTCTCCGCTTGCTATGGGGGCACTCGTGCATGCTCGCTTCTGAGCAATGCTCTGTGTGTCCATAAGACAAACAGAACGAGGCTCGACCTCGCCACCTACTCCCTCCTCACTGGCTGTGATTGCCTCTGCCAATGAGGAGGCAGAGACCCGACAGCAGCTACTCTTGTAGTACTAGGAGGGTCTGCGGGGGAATGCCTGAAGGTAAAAAGCCTTTAGAACCACTTTAATGAGCTGCTCCATTCTACTACCATGTTGCAGGGAAGAGTCGGAGTCTTCAACAATGTACAGTTGTCATGGGGCTGTACAAGAGGTACAAGGAATCAATGGGTGTTGGCCATAGCTGCCAGCTTTTATAGTTCACAGTAGTCCAATTCTAAATCAGTGGTGGTCAATCTAATTGATTTTGGTCCTCAAGTGCACCAAAGGGCTGCACATAATATTCAGTGAATGTTATGCTACAGACAAAGATATGCATCAGGTGATGATCAGATATGGTAAATATGCTATAGATGTTGTTGGACACGTGCTTTAGGAGAAATTTTGAGACTGGGGACATGTTACACAAGACAACCAGGGACTACAGCTATTACATCTCCTTTACAAGTTTGTGTCCACATTTGTGCTCCCTGAAGCCCTCTTAAGATGTTCTTTGGTCCACTTTTGATATTTCTGTTAGCAAGATCTATAATAAATGAATAGATGAAAAAAGTAAATGTAAAAAGAAAAATGGTATGGACAGCATAGAAAAAAAATTGAATAGCACAAAAGAAATAAACCAAAGTACTGGAATCCACTCTAAATGATTTTTATTTCACTGGCCTGAGTATGCACCAAAACACTCCACTGTCTGCAAGGGCCATGAGGGCCAACGGTTGGGCACCAGAATTCTAAAGCCTCTTCACAATGTGTTTAAAATTGGCCTCCTGTCACATGATTCCCCAGTTTTTACCATTCTGAGATCTGCAGACGATGGTGCTTAGAACCAGCAAACCTTTGGCCCATCATTTTACAGGTGTAAATATGGGGAATTCAGAGCCACGCAGAAATATTGCCAGTCACAACATGAATTCCGGTATCTGGGGGTCTTGAAACCCACCTACCTACCTCACATGTTAAGAGTAGAGGCAAGTATTACACAAAATACTTCTGCTTGCTTCATTTTGTTCAAGGCCAGGTTTACACTTGAGCTTGTTCAAGCCTTGGTGGAGTGTTTGTGTGCATGTTTTTCAGGAAATTTCAGACTTCGGTTCTTTTGTTTCAGCCAACGGAAAGCTAGTTACTAGGAGAAGGAGAGGTAAAAAATTGCATACAAAGACACAGGTTACGCATGTTGTTCAGTCAATCCCTTTAAAGTCAATAGGGATCAAGAATGCGCCAGTCTGCCTCAAGGAAGCTGAAGTAGCTTTTCGAGCTTCTGGTGACAAGCTTGAAGCAATGCAATGCTCATGTGTCAACGGGCGCCATAGGGTTCAATGGAAGTCTTCATGATATGCATTGGAGTGCTTCTAAAAAAAAAGTCCTTCAGATTGCTCAGGTGTGAACCAGAGCTAAATGTTTCCTGTTTGATCTCACGTATTCAAATAATTGTGACACTTTTTTCCCTCAGTAATTGTATGATGTAAGGTATGGTAGTTATAAGCAAACTACAATGAAAGATTAGCCGAACTCGAAAACCACCCCTGATTGTCAATTCTTGCTGTGCGTTGCAGTGCTACATTCATAATGAAACCTCTATCCTACAATCATCAAGCTAAGCCGGCTATCTGGTGTAATACATCCTCATCAATGTTCATTCTCTTCTCATTGTCATAAACGTTTGGATGCAAGCCACTGTAGCCACCTGTTTGCGCAGCAGCTTAAATAAGCTTATTCAAGAAAAGGAGAAGAATTAATATGAATAAAAATAAAGTGGAACTTTACCTTAAAGGGGATGTTCTGTCCACTTTATATGCCCTCTTTCCCACTCCCTTTCTGTTTTTGGCACTTCTTTGGGGGGCATTAAAACCGGCACTGGCAGCTACCCTTTAACTTTTTTCAAACGGGGCAAAGAACTGCTTTAACTACATGTAACCAATCTGATTTTAGTTAAATAAAAGGATATTGTGGTTACTGCATTTTGTGTGTTCTTCATCCTATTGAATACCTAGTTCATATACAGTAGCTATATGCATTATGTATGTGATGTATTCAGGACTATTACCCTACATTATTAAGCAATTTAACACTTGTATACAAAAATGAATGCATCAAGGTGCATACATTCTTGGTCGTGTTTTTTTTTATCCTTGTAAATAATAGCTGAAAGAGGCATGTTTTAAGGTGCACTTGGATATACAATATATTTCCATGCCTATTGTGCCATAAATATATTTAGTATCTTGTGGATTTGAACTTTGCTAGCATTCTATTCTTACAGGGCCTTGAGCAAAAGACGCCTGCAGCAATGCAGGCTTTCATAAAGGGGGGTGGTGGAGCCACCCTCCACATGCGCTCCGCTAGGCAGCGATAATAAATGAAGTGGCTATATATAGACACACATTCTGTAGTATGGTCACGTGGCTGTCAGCACATTTTACTATAGAGTGTATACAGTCTCACCTCTGTCTATTGTGCTGGCTCCTCTCGATGCATCTTCAGGAAGGCATTTAGTGTTGTGTCAGTAGAAAGTAATGTGAAGGACACAAAGGTCTACCAGAACGCAAATGAATGACAAATCAGTTTGGTGACCGGCTCTTTTTCCTGCAGGTTTCTGCTGTCGGAATTGTTTGATACTATATATAATATAGGGAATGTACAACTGCATTTATAAAAAAAAAGATCCATCAAAAAGTAGAAGGTAAAATCATGATTTCATTGTTTTGTGTTTTAAATTCTGCCAATAAAAAATGATTGGAAAAGAAAAATGAACACTTTTTTTTTTTTTTATCACCTCATTACTTGACACCACTACAAACTGTTGAGATGCAATGTTAACACACTGCAGAGCTTCAGAATGAACAGATCAGGTGAAACTCCCACTGCATCACAGGAGCCGAGCTGTTTAGAGAGAGAAGTGAAGCACACACGGCATGAGTACACCATCAAAATGTGACACGTATCACAGTATGGATTGTATTTAGTTTTGATGTTGATTTATTGCTTTTTTTTTGGAAACGTTACATGCCATAGATCAGCTTTTCTTAACCCTTTTGACCCAGAGGGACACTTAAAATAATTTATGATTTTGAGGAGCCCTGCTAATACCAATTTATTGGGTGCCACTGGAAATAATAACCCTTAATTTGGTGACCAGTGGAAAGAATAAACCTCTTGCAGTTGTGATCAGAATGTGCTCATTACAGACAGCTAAAATGACCAGTGGTGTCATGCATCAGACTGTCAAACTGCGTTAGTCCCAGAAGTCCGCCACAACGCAAAGAACCACTAGCAATCTCTAAAGCAAGGGTTCCCAAATTTTCGAAACAAAGGGCTAGTTTACTTTCTTTCGGGCTTTAGGGGGGCTGCACTGTGGCCAGTGGGAGCAGAAACATCCCTGGCGTCAGTTTCGGTAGATTATGTCCCATCATTAGGTTCAGATAGAGGGATGGTGTCCCATTGATGGTGTCTGTGTAAGGAATAGCGCCCCAACATTGATATCAGGTAGAGGCATAGTGCCCCATTATGTCAGTGCAAGGAATATTGCCCCATCAGTTAAAGCATGATGCCAGACATTGCATGCGATTCGCACCACCTTGCAGTACACATCACATGCAATGTCTGTGCAATGCAATTTCAGCCATACGAACTGTATGGCTGAAATCGCATTGCATTTGCACCAAAATGGTGCAGGCACTTTTTTTGGTCCGCACTGGAATCGGATCGCATGGGTGTTCACACCCATCCAAATCCGATTCCTGCATCATTTGCACTGCGAACTGCAAACTGATCTGGGGGTGTTAACTTTACATTGACACCTACAGTGATTCTCAGATCTGTGTGAACCACTGTGCGATTCATGTGAGATGTGGGAACCTGCACTGAATTTGCACGGTTCTCGCATCGCACTAGTGTGAACTGGGCCTAAATCTGACTGCCCATAGAGTAGAGTGGGGCTGTGTCTGTGTTCGCTCAGCAGAAACTGAGCAGGTATGGGCTTGTCATCCGCCCGCGCTCAGTGGACAAATACCCCACTGAGCAAAGCACACCCTGTGTCTTCTGTTTTGTCCCCATGTCCCCCCTCTCTTTCCCCTGCTCTTTGTCCCCAACTATTCCTCGTGAGTTCACCTCTCTAGTCTAGAGGGTCCCCATGATGTACATGCAGCAGCTGCAGGCTGCATAATCAGAGGACAGTCACAGAATGAGGCATCTAATCCATGTCCTACCTTCCACCTAGGATTGTCATCCGTGCCATGCCATTCCAGAACCTGTTCCTGCTGGCCCCGCCATTAGCATAATAATTGGCCGATGCCGTTTTCTTAAAAAAGGCCAAATATCAGCCAATAAAGTTGGTCGACCTCTAATAGAGACCCATTGATGGGTGGGAGGAATGGTGTCCCATCGGTATCAGTGGGAGGAATGGTGCCCCATTATTGCTGTCAGTTGGGGAAATAGTGCCTCATTGATCAGTGGGAGGAATGTTATTTTTTATGAAACAGTGTGTGTTGTAGGGCTTCCTGTGAATACAGCCTTTTTCTTATACAAATGCTACTCTAGACACAGGCCACTGAAAGCCTTTGTCTGGCACTGGCCTCCTTCCTGTCCCTTCCCAGGGCCCTCACAACTTTTATTATGCTTTTCACAACAAAAAGCACCTTATTGCAGTAGAGAAAGCCTTTCTGGTGACATTAGTCTTGCACTTGCCTAACGGCTAGCATATGGTTAGTTTTTTAGAGTGGGCATGCTATAACTGCATCATCTTCTTGTTCTTCTTTTTCCTTGTGCCTCCTTTTGCTACAACCTTGGGGTTAACCAGACTTAGCTGTGCCCCATTAATCAAGTTGTCAGCTTGCAGTATTTGTGAAGAAGCTGCAGCTGCTCAGGATGATTGTCTAGTAAAGAGCACACACTGTCATTTTCCTGTTCTTTGTGGAATACAGTGCAGTACAAGTAGTTTGTTTTCCACATCTGTACATCCACTGAAGAGGAATATTGCTGGTCTTTTTGTTGCATGGTGGATGACACCTCATTCTTAGCGGAATGTTACATAGCAGTTGCCCTCTGCAATCCCTCCTTTTTTTTTAACGGCCTCCAAAATGTGAGAATGTCATCTGTTCTGTGAGTATGGTTATCATTTATTGAAGACCGTCTCACGTACCGAAATATCAGCAGTAATCTGAGACATATGGCCTTATGCTGCCTTTGTCACGGGGTCCTGTTTCAGCCTTATTGTCGGATCTGAATGAAAGGATAGGACAAGGACAGTGTAGGTATAATATAGACACATAGAAGATAGTAGACTTTGTTATCGGAAATCTGATAAAGATTTTAAGTTTGTCAGATTTTATGTACTTGGAGTATACCGCCATCTCAAACACTTAAAATACTATTCCATCATCAGTATCTTCATGTTGGGACTGCACATTGATTTGGTACGCATATGTTAGTTTTGTAAAAAAATAAATAAAAATTAGGACCCAGACTGGTGTGTTTCTTGTGGCACTCTGGGAAACCCCATAAATGTTGTGGAATCCATCTATGGTCCTGTCCCATGGGTTGTCAATTTAGGCAGTTTACAAGTGCAAGGGCACTGAAAGGAATTGGTGGACAATATATAGTTCTCCATCTCTACCTACCATGTCATAAATATTTTTATTCATGTTTTCACAAATATGTTTAAAAGATCTTAACTCCTTGGAGTCGGCGCCCCCCCAGCTCTTTAAGGGGTTTAGGATGCTGGGAGTCGGGGCTGGGCAGCTGCATCTTTGCAATCGGTCGCCACCAAGTGGATAACTATGGGGTTAATACTGCATTACTAAGTAATCAACAGCTTTCTGAAGCAATATAGACAACATCCTGGAGGCCCGCCAAATATCAACAGTTCCTCCATTTCTGAAAGTGTGGAAACCATGGCTCTCACATAATGCACCTGGGCTGCTTTTTGCTTTCAACCTGAGGTCGTTGATGGTACTCTCATTGTGGCTATGTGGTGGTTTCCCCTGGGACTCCTACTCCCTCCTCTCTCCTACCCCCACCCCCTTTCTCTTCCTTTATTTTCCTCTTTGCTGTGTTTTTTTTTCTTCTTCTTTTTTCATGGTTTTAGGCCCTCACAGACTTTTTGTTTGCTAGTTTGTTTAGGGGGAGAATACGGCCTCCTCCGTAAGGGTGTCGGCGGCCCCAATCAGCTATGAGATGCAACCCCCCGAACTCCTTTGCGTAGCTGTAAATCTGAAGCTTGGTCATGTGGGCTTTTTGTATAAATATCCTTATCTTGCACTGCCCTTGCTATTATTGACAAACTGGCACTACTTTTTTATGTATTACCTGCGGTATTGAGATCCTAAACGGTAACTTTTATTTTGCTAAAAATCTCAATAAATAACTTGTAAAAGAAGCAATATAGACAAGAACATTCTGTTTTATAATGAAGATATGTGAAAGAGCTGAGAATTAACTCAAGATAAAATCTATGAAGATCTCTGAACAGCCATTTGACTTGCAGCCTGGGTTTCTCTCTTTATAAATACATATAGGTTGCTATCTCTATGATAGTAAATGGTTCGTATGGGCTAAGAGTACTAGTCACTGCCCATAAACTGATTTTGCAAAATTATCCTTAATAGGTCAGCAGCTTTCAGTTGAGAGTACATAGCTAGTGTTGAAACAGAATGTTTAGAGAATATCTTGATGGTCCTTTAATCATTTTATGCTGCTCTAAGCATTGTTTCTGCACTCAGGAGATACCAGTAACCAAAGATGTAGGACAATGCAAGGTCTGCCGTTTCTACAGTCATGCCTATTCCCCTTGGGAGCGGCGCTCAACACAGTTCCTTTCCACATTTGTAATAATGAGACATAACATGCTTTCATTGTATACATAAAGTAATTGGGGATCTCTTTATTCATATGTCAGTACACGGTTCTAATGAAGGATTAGCATGGTATCAAACTATATTGTCCCTCTTTTGGAGTACTAAAGCCCTACACTTTTGGAGTGTAGAAGGTTAGACCTACGATTTAGGTTTTCATTGTTTTTTTTCGTGTTTTTTTTAGGTCTTCTGATATATATTATTTTTTTCTACATTATGTTTAACACTTAAGTATGAAATTCCCCTTCCTATTACCAGCTTTTTTAGTATGTCTTCATTCTGGTCGCATCTTAAAACCATTGAAGTTTGTTCCCTGGGCCTCAGCTCTCTGCTGTCGCCAGTACAAAAAAGTGGCATTTTGTAAGCAGCAAGCGACCCATTACAATCAGCTATTCGTTACACATTTCCATAGCCTTCTAAAACCATTAATTCAGTGGATTGGCCCATAATTAGTGGAAAGCACATTAATCATAAGGTAAATGATGTAAGTGCTTAAGGACTCACTATAGGATTTAACATACGTTTTTGTGTTTGAATAATTGCTTTTCAATGGTAGATATTTGGGGATCACATTTTTATATATAAATAGCCACAGAAAGGGTTGAGTTTTTTTTCTTCTGTACAAATAATAAAGTGATTTTTCTGATCTTTTATATACATGCTTTTTTTCAAAGTAAAATTAGTTTAACTGATTTTAAAAATATAAAACTGTTGGAAACCAACACTTTTTGCTGCCTATGCCTTGAAACCTTTTAGTCTCTTGCAGGCCACTCTTTGGCTGGTGGCAAAATCTTCTGATTCTGAGACTTTTGGCTGTATCTGATGCCTGCATCCCCCACTACAGCATTGTGGTTCCATCGTCAGCTGTTACTTCACTTCTGTGTTACTGGGACACACAAATGACTAAGGGGGTGGCTGGCAGTGCTACATAGCACTACAGTGGTGTTTCTTCTGATGTTCCGCACTGAGCATTGTTGGATGTTGACAATTCTGCTGGTGGTTGTAGCTGTGCAAGACTGATGAGATCTGAAGCATGCAAGGTGGGGCAGATAAGTATGAGGGCCATTGACACTTGTGAATTACTAAAATGTGTGCACGTACTTGGCAATGCGCTGTTTTGATATGATAAAAAAAATATTAAAAGGTCACTTGTGTGTTTTTGATCTGTTGTAGTGCATTTGTTAAAGTGCTACAACAGAACCAGAAAGTGGTAGTAATGTCCCCCTCGTTTACTTGTACCTTCAGGTAAGCCTATAATAAAGCTTACCTGTAGGTACAGTTAAATATCTACTAAACGGTGCATGTTTACTCTAGTAACAGCTGGTGACATCACGTTCTCTGCACTCTCAATAAACAGCATTGAGAGAGCTGTGCCATCCCTGTGATGTCATTGCAGTCCAGCCATTCAAACAGCTGCAGCCAGCAAACCCAGCAGGAATACCGGGTGAAGATGGAAGCCCTGTCAGCGTTGACCACTCACTGCTGGAGGGCTTCATTTTAAGGCAAGTCTTTCATCGACCATTCTTCTAAGCACGGGTACCCTTCCATGTTGCCAGCACACAGCACAGACACTTCCCCATCCTGGGCTGTTCTCACCTTGTGCTCCTCTCCATTCAGTAAATGCCTCACAGCTTCTCCCCAGCCAATGAGATTGGAGGGGTGTGGGCTGTGCAAGGTAAAGTAGAAGCCCAGTACTGGAGCGTGGCTGTGGGGCCCTAGAGCAGATCAGAGCTGGACTTTGTGGAGGATATGATAATATGACAGGGAGGCAGCTGGGGCCCCCTGGAGCTAGGGGCAGGGTTGCGATTGTGACCCCTGCAACCCCTTATGCTACGCCTATGACTGCAGGTGAAATGGAAGTCAGCAGAATGAGCTTTGGAATGGAAAGTTGCTTTGAACATTTAGATATCCGAAACATTTGTGTGCATGTTTGTCAACATCAGCTGAAAAATCCAGCTGTCCCCTGGCTAGGGTAACATCGCCAATCTGTCCGTAGTTTTCCATTTTGCTGAAGCAAATCTGTATTTTATTGTTAATGATGTTTTTCTTTTTTGTACTGGCCATTACTGTACTTCCTAACTGAAGAAGATGGTGCTTTTCATAGATCTGATAAATATGATACATATTGAACATAGTGTTTGCTGAACAGGACATTAAACCGTAGGAGGTAAACTGCTGGAAGCTCTTAATAAGCAAAATAATCGTTTAATTAGCAGAAGATCTTTTTATTGCCATGGACTGTACAAGGCAGTTTATGAAACAAAAAGGGAAAATGGAAGCTGAATTTAGGAGACATCAAGGCAATAGTTATGTTTGTAGCACAGCCTTTGTAGGGAACACATGACTAGCCCAGTCTTTCTGAAGATACACAATAATACACAATAATAACAATTCGGCTGAAGAGTCTCTAGCTACCAATGTCGGTTATACTTTTGACCTATCATTTTATATTTTTTTGAACAGACAAATTGCTCTCTTATTTTTATGTCTAATAAAATGAATTGACAGTGCATACGGTCCTTTTAAAACCGCAGACAGCACTTTGAGTGAAGCCCTTTTGATTATTCTCTAGCAGATTTTAAGTTGTGACCATTCCTTTGAACGGTCAGGATTGGTAATATCATTTTTTTTCCTATATTGTCTCAAAAAGGCTTATTGGAGAATAATTGCATCCAAGAAAAAAAATATCTGTTTGATGTGGGACATGATGTTCAAATAATGTGTTCCTTGACTATAATAGAGACAGTTTTGCTGACAGGTTTATAAAAAGGAAAATTGGAAAAGTATGCGCAAAATTAATATTTCAATTTTTCATAGATGTCACCCAAAGGCTTCTGTATGTTTTGGGGATTCCAAAGCTCGGGAACTCTGGATTTCAGTTTGCAGATTTAAACAAATTGTATCATTGGTGCATGGGACTTCCCCGGCACGAAAAACAAAAAATATATATACAAACAATTTATTGCATCTATATTACAAAATATAAAACCATTTCTCAAAACATACACTGTTTAGGCTTAGACCATAAATAAACAAACATTCCATATATAACTCATAGATTTAAGAGTAATTGTCTGGATGTAGAAGCTACTTGACACATTTCAAGTATGACTCTTCATCAGGGAGTCTACAAATAAAGGTTAAAAACAATGGGCCTGGTAGAATGTTGATGCAATCCCATTATTAAAAGCTCCCCACAGGAGAGAAAGGGGCAACTATAAATGCAGAATTCCAGAGGGCAGCTAGAATATCTTTAACAGAGCATTATTTAAAGCATAAGTGATGCACCTTAAAGCAAAGACTTGATGAAAGGCATATAAGATGTTTTATCTGCCAGAGTATTTGTAATACTGTCCAACCATTTCTGAGATCTACACAGTGCAACCCTATCAGGCAGGGAACTAGACCTCAGTTTACTCTGATGAAGTTAAGCAACAACTAAATGTCTTGTCCCTCCCCTAGCCAGTGATTTGACAGTAATAAGAGAAGCAGCAGATGATGGGATCATCTTTATGTCACTCCGCTCGCTCTCTCCTTCTGTCAGTTTGCTGCCTCTCCCAGTCAGAGCTCTGTTTTACAGGAACTATGCCAGGCTGATAACAGGTTATGTTCTGGTTCCTATACCACCTGCATTAAGTTGTGTATTTTTATCTGCCTGGAGTTCAGATTTAAAGTGAATTTCCAGCAAAACATAAAAATGACGCTTTGTGATGGATACAAGGGAGCTCTTTCTACTGCTCAGTTCCTCAGTTATTCATTGTGGCATTGCTGCTGCGAAGCCCACTTTTTGGTGGTCTTGGAATGTGCCTGCTTGTGACTCTGAAAAACGCTCATGAAGCGGAGTTCCACCCACTTTTGAGAGGTGGTCTTAAATGAAAGACCACCTCTCCACCCCTCATTTTTGGATATTGAAAAAAATGTTTCCTTTAGTACCTTTTTTGGAAGTACAAGTGTACTTCCGATTCAACCAGACCGCGGCCCAGGACGTCACATCCTCATCTTCAGCGAGCAACCCCGTTGTCTTCTGGAACCTCTGTGTGTGTCCCAGAAGACAAGCTGGCCATTCACAAAGTGCTGCAGGACTTGCTCATGCACAGTCGGAAACCGACATTGAAGCCGCAAGGCTCCACTGCCGGTTTCCCTTAGTAGGAATGGTGGTGCCTGCACCCGATCCGATTGACGAATCGACCTCGCGGGGCCAACATTGCGGGCTCCCTTGACAGGTTAGGCCTTGTACACACGATCAGTCCAAACTGATGAAAACGGACTGAAGGCTGATATCTGATGGACTGATGGTCTGATGTGCCTACACACCATCAGTTCAAAAACCGATCAAGTCCAACACGGTGACGTAAAACACAACAACGTGCTAAAAAAAACGAAGTTCAATGCTTCCAAGCATGCGTCGACTTGATTCTGAGCATGCGTGGGTTTTGAACCGATGCTTTTGCGTACTAACCATCGGTTTTGACCGATCGGTCATCAGTCCATCAGTCCGATTTTAAAGCAAGTTTTAAAACTTTGGTCTGAAGGACAAAAGTCTGATGGGCCATACACACGGTAGGTTTGGACTGATGAAACTAAACTTCAGTCCGTTTTCATCAGTTTGGACTGATCGTGTGTACAGGGCCTCAGTGTCCTTATTAAAAGTCAGCAGCTACAGTGTTTGTAGCTGATGACTTTATAAAAAAAATGTTTGCAAGTGGAACACCGCTTTAATGTGAAAACAAGTTAGTATGCAGACATTTCTCACAGCCACCAATCAGAATCAAGATTGCATTGAAGTTGGAATGTGATTTATGATGCAGGAAGTAGAGCGAGATGCAGATACAAAGCACCAACTTTCTACAAATAATATCCTACTGACCCTGTGAGGTTGTCTATGTGGTTGGCTCACCCTCAAATTTAAGACAATCATCCCTTTTTAGGGAGTTATCCAACAATGAATTATCTATGTTTAAAAGGTTTCAGTAGTATACATTTTCATTCAGCTGACACTACTTCTAACTCTTGGGTGCTAAGGATTTTTATTTTGGAGTATTTGGTGACTCATTAACTGTCCCATCACAAGACCAACTGGGAAAGTATTTCCATTCTCTAATGCCCATGGGTATATATATATATATATATATATATATATATATATATATATATATATATATATATATATATATATATATATATATATATATATATATATATATATATATATATATATATATATATATATATATATATATTCATTGCTTGTTCACATTCTTTTTTTTTTTTTTTTTTTAACTTGGCTTCAGGACTGTCTGTATGGTCAGCTCCCTACACTTCAATGGAATTTTGCAAGGTTTGAGTCAGTCAAGAAAATAGTGATTGGCATACATCACAGAGTTAAAACCAGCCTACATTCACCTTTTCAGCTGCTTTTAATATGAAGTTATTAATTCTCAAACATCTCAAGTTCGAATGCTAGTCCGAACCATCTTAGCGATCCCTCCAGAAAGCGCTACTGTATTGGGCCATTGAAAAGCACCCAAGACATTCTCTAACCACAGCCACCTGTGTACACACTCCTTGTAGACGTGCGGCTGTGGGATAAGAAATACCTGGCCGCTTATGTTTGACCCATTAAAGGTGACAGCTTCTTGGCAGGATTGCTCATGTGGGTTTGGGCTAGGATCCAAAAATGCCTAAGCTTGTCTCTAATCTCAACAAGGACTCTGACGTTGGGTTTCAGATTGTTCCGAACAGCTTAGAAACACCCACTGTGGGGCAGATTCACAAAGAGAGTACGCCGGCGTATCTACTGATACGCCGGCGTACTTTCAAATTTCCTGCGTCGTGTCTTTGTTTTGAATCCTCAAAACAAGATACGACGGCATCTGGGTTAGATCCGACAGGCGTACGTCTTCGTACGCCTTCGGATCTTAGATGCAATTCTTCGGCGTCCGCTGGGTGGCATTCCCGTTGTTTTCCGCGTCGAGTATGCAAATTAGCTATTTCCGACATTCCACGAACGTACGAGCGGCCGTCGCATTCTTTTACGTCGTCTCTAGTCGGCTTTTTTCGGCGTATAGTTAAAGCTGCTATCTGGTGGCGTACGCAATGTTAAGTATGGCCATCGTTCCCGCGTATAATTTTAAAAATTTTATTTTGTTTGCGTAAGTCGTCCGTGAATCGGGCTGGACGTAATTTACGTCCACGTCAAAACAATGACGTCCTTGCAACGTCATTTAGCGCAATGCACGGCGGGAAATTTAGGGACGGCGCATGCGCAGTTCGTTCAACGCGGGGACGCGCTTCATTTAAATGAAACACGCCCCCTATTCGCTGCATTTGAATTGCACGCCATTACGCCGCGAGAGATAGACTACGCCGCCGTAACTTACGGCGCAAATTCTTTGTGGATTCGAAGCTTCAAAAAGTAAGTTACAGCGGCGTAGCGTATCTCCCATACGCTGCGCCCATGCAATTCTACGAGGATCTGCCCCTGTGTGTTTAAATTAGAATACTGGCATTCTGCCACGTACTGTTCGCAGAGGGAAAAAAAAGGCAAATCAAATGTCTGTGTTGTAAACTGAAAATGTATTTCTCCCCAATTCTTTTAGATACAGTGATGAACCAGGCTCTTAAAGTGATTTTACTGCTTGTTCTAAATATGTAAATACCTTAATGTACAGTACATGAACAGAACATAAATGTGTAGGAGGTTCACCAAAAGATCAGTTTTGCACATGCCCATTAAATAAAAGATCACAATAAATGACTTTATGAACAATAAATCCTGGAAAAAATGAAAATCGGCAGTTTTGCCTGATTCCAGTAATCTCTGCCTATTAAGAAATACAAGAAGGTATAGTGAATTATTAAAAGCGGAAGACATTCCCAATCCATAACCAACAGGATCTGTGTTCTAATGGTTTCACTTATCTTGATTATCCACCATATACGGTTAACATTTCACCTACTGATCTTGCAGTATTTGCTACTGACATGTTTTGAGCGTCTTAAAAAAAAAAAAGATTGTTTTTTTTTTTTAAGTGGTTTGGGTTCTGAGGATGTTGTAGTCTTCAGCATCCAGGGTCAGAACTTAGGCTACCTTCAGGGGCTCCCTGAGCCCCCGAAGAGACTTTTGATGCAAATGCAAAGTGACTTGCTATCACATCTAGAACATGCCAGTATTCCATGCTCAGAGCTTCCATTGCCGCATTTCAGTTTCAAGCAGTTCCTCATGAAATGTTTTGTGGCATGCAATTCACTCTGTGTGGGGGGATCACTCGGAGAAAAAGCAGAGGAGCCTGTAATTCCCACCCTAATGTCATTTTTATCTAATAAGTTTTTCCTCTGAGACTAATGTAAAAATCTAATTTCTGTAGCTGGTAGAGCAGGTAATTTATGTGAGTAGAGATATAGGGATGGATGGATGTTATTAAATGCTGTGTCAGCTGAAATGACAGCCCTTAAGAACCAGGAGTAAACAAAACATTAAAAGGTCAGTTTTCACTAACATTTTAGTACTGTGGCCAGAAACACTTTTAATTATGGTTTTGGTGGAAGAATACCATCTCATACAAGTTTGAGATGTATTAACCTACAAATAGTATTTTTTGTTTATACGTGCAAAAACATTATTACAGCTTTTTTTTTGTCAAATTTCTCTTCTTTGCTCTTTTTCCATTCCTTTAGACCAGTGGCTCTCAACCTCAGTCCTCAAGTACCCCCAACGGGAACTTCCCTTAGATAAAATGGCTCTTATCAATACCATGTTATTCATTTAAAGCAGCTGTACAAGGTAATGGAAAAACCTGAAAACATGGACCGTTATGGGTACTTGAGAACAGAGGTTGGGAACCACTGCTTTAGACAGTAAGCTTTGTATCCTCTTACTACTTGTTTAACTGTTTATAAAATTGCATGTTTATGTTGAGTTTTGGCCATATTGTAAAGCACTCTTGATTAATTTATTAGTATGACTATTCAGTAGCGCTGGTATATACCAAAGCGTTGCATTATAAAGCAGAAACTTTAACTTTACCTGCATTTGTACTATTATTAATATTATACAGAATTTATGTAGGGCCAACAGCTTTACAACATGAGGGGAGACAGTACAATTATAATACAATTTAATACAGTAGGAATAAGGGGGTCCTTCTCATTTCTCATTATTTGAACTCCAGGATAACCAGATATTATTAAAATACAAGAGGCATGTATATTCTTGCTTGAATCTTGGTATGTTTGGTATATTTCTTTCAGATCTGTGCAGTGATCTGTGCATGAAGCCTTGACTCTGTGCAGGAGCTTCCTGTAATAAAGACCAGTCATTGCTGCTTTCTCTCCTTGTGCATGGTGACTGGTCTTGTCTCCGCCCCATTCTGTAGTTTCTGCAGGCAGCTTGTAATGGGTGGAGCCTGCTTGGTCCACCCAACAGCTCAGCTCTCTGCACGGTTTAGGTGCTGCACAATGATGATGTCATTGCTTGCAAAGGCATTTGGGCTACATGAAGTAGATTTATAGCTATAAAGATATATATATATTAAATGCAGGTTTTTGTAGCCACAGTTCATCTTTAATTTATAGTAGTTAAGAGACTTCTTTTTTCAATAAACCGTTTGTAAACGAAAAAAAAAATGTATAGTAGTTAGTACGATTCAGCTGGGTTTGCCATTCATCCAGGTAGCATCTTGAGCTTGTAGGCAGGTGCAGTCTGCTGTCTCCACTGCAGGTGGCACTCAACTGCAGCAGAAATGCAAAGGGAGAAGAAGTCCTGAGGAACATGGTTCCTCTATGGTTTCCTGAGTCACTGGGGCAGTGGCCTGATTGAATGCTGGCCCATGTGACTCTGGCAGCCAACTTGAGTGCAGAGTCTATTTAAGACCCTGGGTTTGACGCGCTTTCGCATGTGGGTAGTGTAGGGACAGACCACCCATCTGTCATTAGCAGCAAGGAAAGTTCCAGATGAGAAGGGAAAGCGAAGGGATCGCAATCTCCTTGGACACCTTCCCATTTGGGCATGAAACAGCCAGGAAGCATTCTGCCCCTTCAGACAGACAGTTTGGCTGATATCTGCTCCACTACATACTGTTGGCATCCGTGAGTGTTCCCGGTTGCGTCTTCTCCCACTGGGTTTGACTGTTTTGCCTGTACTTTAAATACACGTTCTACTAATTTCACCTGGACTTCTGTGTGTGCGTGTTATCGCTTCACCCACCCACAAGCTCTAATAATTGTCAGGAACATACCCCGGTATGAATAGCCACATAGCTAACATGAATCCAAACGAAATGGAATAAGTCAAGGCAGATTTTATTGTCCAAAAACAAGATGAGGTATGAAAGTTTGTGAATCTACCCTGTTCTAATTACATAATCCAATCACTATAATGCAATGAATTTTGGGCAGGTGTTAATTGTCCATGTTACATGAGTAAAAATGTGAATTAGAGATGTTAACCTGAGAAAACTGTTAATGGGGAGAGAGAAAAAATAAAGATATAAAGTGGCATGCCCATATATAAATGTCAACATTTTAGAAACCATAATCAAATTGGTAAAATACGGCAAAGAGGTCAACCTGGGAGAACAGTTCACAGGGTGAGGGCCTCCACCTCAGTTGGTCATGGGCAGTATTAGTTGGGTCTAATACTGATTACTGGATTAATCATACTGCATATAAACTTCTTTAACTTTGTAAAATGTAAATCCTTGGATTGCACAGAAGAAATATTCCGTTAACTACAGAAACAATTGTATCTTTTGCGCCTCTTTCTTGTAGTTAATTTTGCTGGTGTTCAAGCTTCTTGATTGTCTTAAGCAGGCATTTTGGACTTCTATTTAAACTGGGTTCGTAGAAGTATTATGTTTAACTTGATACATTTATTTTGTACACATTGTTTTTATATATGTTTTTTTTGGTTATTTTCCACTAATTCTTCTTTCTTTGCAGCAAATGTCACTTCTAGATTACTGTAAACAGTGGTGTTGTGGTTGTACACCAGACACTGTATTCTGGAAGGCATTGTACCTGCCTGCCTCCATGCCTTGTAAGGGTCAGTGCCTCCGAGCTGGCTGTGCAGGAGTTGAATGATTTTCTAATTTAATGAAGAAACACAGTCGATTATTACAGGCTGCTAGTGAAATACTTTCCTCAGCCAGTTTCTCCCAGTTCCACTCGGTTTATGTAACAGGAGAATAGTCCGGTTTAACGAGAAATAACTAGAATTGACTATCTGGGCTACAGAGGTTAATTCAAGGATGAAGGTGTCTTTTACTGTGAAGTATATCAAGGTTACATGTGGGGCTTGGGTGGCACAAGGTATTATCTTTATATATATATATATATATATATATATATATATATATATATATATATATATATATATATATATATATATATATGTATTCAAAGATAAAGCTCTATTAAGCTAGCAATGGTGTATGTACTGGTCATAAAATCTCCTGCAGGATATATTTTAGGTTTTATAAGTATATTAATATGGAGAAAAAATTGTTGTTATAGCCAAGATTGAGAGATTCAACCCCTGACTAGGTTCAGCCTAGGGTCCACCTTATTCTGTTTCTGGAAGTATATGGATGCTCCCTCATGAATGGATGGTATTTACCCTTTTGAAGGGGTTTTCTTTTTTCTTTTCTTTCACTAAAAGTGAATACTGACCTGCTCTGTGCATAGAGCAGCCTTGATCCTCCTCTCGGGTACCCCATTGGCACTCCTGGCTCCTGCCCCCATAGCAAGCAGCTTGCTATGGGGGCACCCCAGTAAGCTTACTCCTGCCCCGCTCCCGTCCTCTCCTTACTGGCTGTGATTGACCTATGTTTCCCACTACTGTGTTGGCCAATGAGGAGGGGGAGAGCCGCTGCTCTTCTGCATGTCGCTGGATCGAGATGAGGCTCAGGTAAGTATTTGAATGGGGGGGCTGTTGTACACAGAAGGTTTACCACTATAGGTCGCATTGATTTGAATCGGTGCCGTTGAAATCGATGGGCTGCGACATGTCATGTGACTTTATGCATCCAAAGTCGCATAACAAGTTGCACTAATGTGAACGGAGCCTTAACCTTTTTGTTGAAAAGGAGGATTTTGTGCAAGCCTATGCTTGTGTACACCTATTTTCCATGCATGTGTCATAGGCTCCCAAATAATAATAGAAACATTGATTTTTACAGATCAGCCTGTACAGTTTTCACCAGCTAAATAAAATCTATAGTCCTGCACAAGAGAGACAAGCATAGAGGGGGTGTAGGAGTTTTGTTAGACATACAGCGAATAATAGCCTGTCACAATCCCCGCCCTCTCCCTAACTACTGTTCTTTTTTTTTAAAACATACATTTAGCATTTTTAATGTCTTGTAGGTATAATCCCAGTAAATAGCACTACTTCGTATAGTACCAGGAAGGCTAAGAAATGCAGATGCTTTAATTGATCTCCATTACTATGACCCCTATGACTTGCCATTTTTCTGCTTACAAGGTATGTAGACTGGATCAGTTACAAAAGTACAGATGCAGTTTTGTAATGCTTCCCATACATGTGTGCCCCAGGGAATGGGAGGGGAAGACAGCTGCTCATGTCACATTTTACATCCATGCAATCACTGAGAAACTGGAAAATGACTGTTACACAACATACCGCACACTCACCCAGTTCAGGAGAATAGGATGGTAAATGAAGTGGATCTGGAAGGACTTGTCTAAAAAAATACAGGATTTGAATTTTCTTTTGCCGAAAGGCATGTTCTCACTGTTCTTTGTTAATTGGGAAGTTCAAATGTGTATTTGCATTCTACCATGCAAATTTTAATATAGAATGAATGCCCTTATGGGGTTGATTTACTAAAACTGGAGAGTGCAAAATCTGGTGCAGCTGTACATGGTAGCCAATCGGCTTCTAACTTCAGCTTGCTCAATTAAGCTTTGACAAAATCCTGGAGGCTGATCGGTTTCTATGCAGAGCTGCACTAGAATGTGCACTCTTTAATTGTATTAAATCGACCCCTGTACATCTGTTAAATGTCCCACCACACTTGAAACCACCGTTTTATCAGACCAGAGTGAGAGTACAGATCCAATTCATTTGTGTGAAAACTTCTTTGAGGATTTGAGCTTAAGAGGATATTGATGTTGTCCTTAGTCACTGACCGTGACTGTTCAAGGGCAGATGTAATATTGACTTTTTTGACATAGCAAGAGTCAAACCTGTATCAGGCTGCCAGCCATCTACACTTAGAAGAAGAACTTGCTCTTTACGTAGGTAGAACCTGTGCAAATATAAACTGCACAGACTGAACTTTTTTACCTCTATCTCCTAATATAATGTGAAAAAAAGTCAGTGCTTAGGATGACAACCCCACAGAGACAGCCTCTCTACTACACCATCACTAATTATTCTTGGAATGAAACATTGAGTACGGGCTTGCCAACTTTCCTGTCATACTGATATAATACTGAAAATACCTATCCTTCAATGGACTTTTGCAGATAGTGTCAAAGAGCATAAACTCTGAGGCTTTATGTGGTAGCTAATCTGGATAGATTTCAGAGTCTCTGGTTATAAGGAAAGCAGTAGATCTGTAGTCGCACGCAACAATTGGCAAGATAGCTTACAGTCTTTCCAAGCTGTTAAAGGGTACAAGGCATAGATCCTCAGGTGCCACTTACGGTACTTCTCAGATGAATATTTTTGGGCTTGGTTATGAAACTTGTTCTCTTTACTTGCACCCAGGATACCCCTACACTTCACGGTCCTTCGACACCCCCACACTGTACTGCCCCAGGACACCACACTGCCTAAAATCCTAGAATGCTGCACAAGTCCAAACACTTCCTGTCTTTCTCCCTGACATCCCAACAGATCTCTCTCATTTACTGCCGATATACTCACTATTGACAAATTGCATCAGGTCCCTGTAACTGCACCTCCCAGTACTACCAGGACCAAAGTAGAGACACAAGGCTATTCTTTATCAAGCATCTCTTCTATCATGTCCTCCGTCTCTAACCATCACTTGTATCATGTCCGAAGTCTCTTACCATTACTTGTATCATGTCCTCAGTCTCTTACCATTTCCTGCATCATGTCCTCAGGCTCTTACCATTTCCTGTATCATGTCCTCAGTCTTTAACCATTTCTTGTATCATGTCCTCAGTCTCTAACCATCTCTTGTATCATGTTTGCAATCTCTTACTTAAACTTAAACACACTACTAATAGTATTGGCAAAATTTCCATTTGGTGCACCTCTAGCAGACATGATACGGGAGATGGTCAGAGATTGCAGACATCATACGGGAGATGGTCAGAGACTGCAAACATACAGGTACAGGATATGGTCATTTTCGGCTCCATGATCGATAATACTTTCCTTTCGGCAATCTGCTGAAACCACAATTTTCAGCAAGTTTTTTTGGCCGCCGGTGCATCCTTAGGCACTTATCTTCCTACTGACACCAATGATGGGCTACTATTCTTGCCCATAATACCAAAGATGCATTGTTTACTCCAACTGAAGCCAGAACCTTTTCTACTGTCAATAGCCACAGTCTGGCCCCCCTAAAGTCTGAAGGACAGTAAACTGTCTCTTTGTTTAGAAAATTTGGAGACCCCCTGGCATAGCCTATACTAAGACTACCATGTTTGAGATGGTGCTAGAACATTGGATCCACTATATTCAATTCAGTTATGTTGAAAACAGTCCAGAGCCACTGGTTATCTGTGCCTTATTATAATTGTTTGGTGAACCTTGAGTTGAAACTACAGTCAAACTGAATGTATATGCACGTACTTGTCTACATTACCTACTTGTTAAAACTTTAATAAGAACCATTAAACAAGAAAAGCAATTTTTAAACATTTATAAAGGTATGTGATCGGTGTAGTTACCTAATGCATGCATGTCCATTTCGTTGGACGGAACAATATTCCCATGTGTTTGCAAAGTAACAAAACTGAAAAATTAACGAACACCAAAATGTTTGAAAAGGTAGTATGTAAATGAAAGATTAGTGTCCGGGTTTGTTATATGTCGTTGCCTAATGGAAATGTCCATGCCAGAGACCTTTTTTGCACCTGTTTTCCTGCGCTCTGTGGGAGAAGGGCTTACCGCTTCCTTCTGAACATTAAATATTTATACATGGGGGAGCTCTTTCCCCTGGAGAAGGCCGTCGTCTCTGTTTATAATTATAATTCAATGGTTGGTGGCATTCAGACAAAAGAGCCAGCAATTCCTATTCACTGTGACATTTTATCCAATGCCGTAGCAGGAGGTCCCCCTGCATTTAGTCAGTGTTTGCATCTGACATTAAAAAGCTGGCAAATGTCACTCTTCAGTGATGTGCTTCCAGAGTTTTATATCAAGCTTGGAGGAGTATGAAGTCTTAACCAGACAAGTAAAGCTGCATGGAATAACCCAGAAATGAATCTAACTAAATGTGTTGGGGGTGGATTTAATAAAGGCAGATAGACTGTGCACTTAGCAAGTGCAATTGCTCCAGAGCTTAGTAAATGAGGTGAAGCTCTGCTGACTCCCATCATCCAATCACGTGCAAGCAAAAATGCATTTTTTTTTATTTTCCTTTGGAAAGTGAAGCTTTACCTTATTTACTAAGCTCTGGAGAAACTACATTTGCAAAGTGCACATCTATTTGCCTTTAGTAAATCGACCCCCTAGTATCTCCCATCTTGTGAAGCACATCATCTAGGTCAGTGGTTCTCAACTCCTGTCCTCAGGACCCACTTACAGGCCAGATTTTAGGTATTGCCTTGGGGAGATGCAGACTAGAATACTGCAATCACTGAGCAGCAAATGAGATCACCTGTGATGTATTTCAGTTATCTTGTAAACCTGCCCTGTTGGTGGTTCCCGAGGACAGGAGTTGAAAACCACTGATATAGGTAGAATTTGCTGTATGCACTTTATCACAACCAATAAAAGTAACATAATATGGCTAGATCCCCACACACTCCTGCAGGAATTTTTTAAATACGCATATATTTTTTGTACCGACTTAAATTACTTTAACTTAATCTGGCCAAAGTCTGGGTTAGAGTTCTGTTTCAATAATAAAGCCAAATTCTATGCAAATGGCTAAATATAGAGTTGAAGATTATATGCTGTTCTGCATGCTAACAAAATGTGTAACTTTGTTCAGCCAGTCTTATAAAGCAGACACTCATGCCAGACAGCGTAGCCAAGCAATCTATGCCACGTCCAGACCCTCCTCTGCCCCCCAGACCTCCCCCTTGCTGTCTTCTGGGAGACACACAGGTCCCAGACAGCAGGCACCAGTGAGGATACGCAGCTTGACTCGCGCATTCGCAGGAAGTGAAGATGCAAGGCTTCACTTCCCGATTCCCTTACCGAAGATGGTGGCGCCTCCACCCGAGAGCCGAGGGACAGATCGGCTTCAGGTGAGGACATCGCGGGCATCATGGACAGGTAAGTGTCCATATTTTAAAAGTCAGCAGCTGCAGTATTTGTAGCTGCTCACTTTAAAAAAAGGGGAAAAAAATTGTCGGAACTCTACTTTAATTGTGCCTGAACAGTGCCTCTAACCTGGAATTCCTTCTGAAAAATTGCCATGCCCTTCCTGGTCTTTGATTATGCCTAGGCACTTCTGTTTTGTAGCCCCATAGTTGTATATCTGCAGTGTGAAATCTGAGGCCCTGCTGCCTCTGACTGGTAATCTCCAGGTATTTGGAGTGCGATTTGGTAATTCACTGCTTTTTACTGTCCCCTCTGCTGGAGACTGGGACACGAGGAAGCAAATCCCTGCTTCTACCAAGATGGCTGCTAACACACAGAGAGACGAGACATGGGAAGTCAGGACAGCCACCGTTAATAGATGAAGGATCTTATCAGGTTCATAAGTCAGGAGTCCTAATAGCCCTTGAATGTTGCTAAGTGTGTATGGTCTGTAGTCACTGTGCTGCTATATAGAAGTTAGAATAGCCAGATACAGAAGTCCTACACCATCGCACTCCTCCAGGGACCTGCTCCTTAGGCCCCGTACAGACGACCGAACATGTCTGCTGAAACTGGTCCGCGGACCAGTTTCAGCAGACATGTTCGGTCGTGTGTAGGCCCGAGCGTGCAGGATTCCAGCAAACATTTGCCCGCCGGGCCTTTTCCCAGCGTGAAAATATTTCTGGACTTGTTTTAAAACAGCCCGCTGGAATCCTGCCCGCTCGGACATGTTCGGTCGTCTGTACAGACCTACCGTACATGTCCCAGCGCCCGCCATCCCTCGCATGCGTCGAATGACTTTGACGCATGCGTGGAAGCATTTAACTGGCAGGGCCGCCCATGTCGCCGCGTCATCGTCGCGGCGATGGCGCAGACACGCCCCGCGTATTGTTTACGCGCGGATTTCTGTACGATGGTTAGTACAGCCATCGTACAGAAATCCCCGGGCAGACATGTACGGTGAAAACGATCCGGCGGACCGGTTTCATCGTACATGTTTGCCCGTGTGTACGCGGCATAAGACTAAACTCAAACCAGCGTCAGTCCCTGTGTTCGGATTTGTTCATATACTTGGCCACTTAGGTATTTAGCTTACTACTTTCTTTTTTTTCCTCCTTTAAATGCAGTGTTCTGCTCAAATACAACTGTTTTATACTACTGATTGTCTGTTTTATGTGCATAGTAACTGTTGCAGACTGCCTCTCCCAGTGCATAGTTCAACCAGAATGAAATTCTCAGGAATAGCCGGTATCATTACCTTATCAATCTGATACTAGGCGGATTACACCGTGACAAATGCCATTGGTTTAAAGTAGCACTATAAAGTATTTCAAACAAAAGACTTTGGCTTCTTTCCATTGACTTTTTAGTGTTCTGATAATCACTGTTGGAGTATCACTCCTTTGGTCACAAAAATATCTTTATTTGAAAAAGAAAAATACTGTGCCAGCATGTCCTCAACGTTTCATTAACCTCATTGCGATCAAGGTTCACAGTCGTGCTATTTTTACACTAGCAGACCGTGTATTACCCTGGTGCACCATAATGTTAAAGTTGAACTCTTGGGAAATTTAAAAACTTGCAGCAAATCGCACCCCCCCGCCCCTGAACTGCAAGAACAGGGGTAAAACCATCCAAAGGTCAAGTGCTTCAAACATATCAAATTTTCTATGCAACTTTAATACACCACTTTGTGTGTGTAAGCATATTCTGTGTTAAAGTGTTACTAAACTCAGGACCCTGCATTTACTATATTTGGTTTCTCACAGTACACAGAACATGGAAATGCAATTATTTTAGTAACTGTAAACTTCTAAATACCTTTTCTCAGCAGTTAGAGCAGTTTTGTGACTTCTATCAGTGTCTGGTTAAAGCTGGTAAGAGAAGTTTCCATTCCCCCAATTGTTCTATGAGGCTGCAGGACCCCTGACCCTCTGTCTGCACAGTTCTGATTGGCCCTGTGCTAAAAACATGCAGCCTCCCAAGAAAAAAAAAACTCTAGCAATACACACCAAACTGAGCATGTACAGCTTGTCCCTATAGCTCTGTTCTATCAGGAGATGGTTTGGGGGCTGTGGAAGTAGGGGAATCAGAAGTGGCTGCAGGCATCATTCAGATATCTTCTTTTTCTGCCGGTGATTACCTGTCATGTAAAAACAATTAAATCAGCTTGATTGGTTTTTACAGGTGTTTCTTCAGAATTGGCAACATTATGACGTCATGTCCGGCCTCAGCAGATGTAAACACTGCCGTTGCCTTGGCTGGGAAGCCAAGATTGTTTATTTATTTTTTTTGTTTTATTTTAAATTTTCCAGCCTAGAGGCTAGATCTGGGGACTTATAGACCCCAGATCTCACTGTAAAGAGGACCTGTCATGCCCTATTAATATTACAAGGGATGTTTACAAATTGATGATTTTTTTTTTTAAAGGGAAAATGTAAAAAAAAAGGAAGTAACACAATATACTTTTTTTTTTAAAGCGCTCCCGTCCCTGCGTGATCGCACGCAGAAGTGAACACATACGTACGTCGCGCTCGCATATGTAAACAGTGTTCAAATCACACGTGTGAGGTATCCCCGCGAATGTTAGGGTGAGAGCAATAATTCTAGCCCAAGACCTCCTCTGTAAGGCCCCGTACACACGACCGAGTTTCTCGGCAGAATTCAGCCAGAAACTCGGTCGGAGCTGGATTCTGCCGAGAAACTCGGTCGTGTGTACACTTTTAACCGAGGAAGCCGACGAGGAACTCGTCGGGCCAAATAGAGAACATGTTCTCTATTTCCTCGTTGTTCAATGAGGAAAGTTGGCCCGCCGAGATCCTCGGCGGCTTCAACACAGAACTTGACGAGGAACTCGATGTGTTTGGCACGTCGAGTTCCTCGGACGTGTGTACGGGGCCTAACTATAAACAGGTAACCTGTAAAAGAATTTAAAGAGTTGCCTATGGAGATTTTTAAGTAGCGGAGTTTGGAGCCATTCCATTCCGCGAGTGTGCACAAATTTAAAGCGTCACATGTTTGGTATCCATTTACTCTGCGTAACATCATCTTTCACATTATACAAAAAAATCAGGCTACCTTTATGCCGTGTACCTTTATCGGAATTTCCGACAACAAATTTCGTTGTGAAAACCATACGTTGCACACAATTTTTTCATCATGCTCTGTCTTAGTATTCCAGAGAACAGAGTTTTGTCGTTCAGTCCATCAAGGGCTTTAGATTATTTAAATGCGCTGTGGCCATGCCAAACCCGAAGAGAGGCAGGCTGTGCTTCTAGGTGGGCTAATGAACAATCTGCACCAAGAATATGTGTATACAGCACTACAGCAAATGGTTACATTAGAGATTACAATAATGTTCTTGCCATCCCTCATCTTTCTAATGAGAGTTCTCACTGGGTAATGTGGGCATTTTGTAAGCCTCAAAACCAAGCAGATGGTTTGTAGGCTGCATTAACAAGGCTTTCAGAGAGAGCCGCACACAGGACGTTACACAGTTATATATCATACCGATATTGATGATTCCGCTTCCTTTCCCCACTTCCATATTTTAAAGACGCACTGTTTTTCAAAGAATTACAGACTGCAATGTAGTAGGGAATTACTACGAGGCATATGCGGCCTAGTCGTAATTACATTGACTGGTAAGCTGATTTAGATCAAACACTTTTGACCTATATTTAGAGGTCCCGCTGTGTTTGTTGTGTTTTGTCACTTTGGTGCTGGCAGCTTATAATGCAAATTAAGTTAGAGTCAGGATGTATGTAAACTTGAGGTCCAAGACCCTTTCTAGAAACCTGTAGCCCCATAGAAAAATATTTTTTGAGTGATTCAGCAGACATCTAGCTGTCTTTAGACAGCTACAGACCACTTTTAGCGAAGGTATGGCTGGGTTGCAATTTTTCTTGCTGGTCCTTTTTTTTTTATGGGTACATGCCTAGCACTGATAGTAGTGTAGAATTTTTAGGTTCGAGTAAGCAGCAAAAAAGGTCTCAGATGTAGTGCTCTACTTTTGGCTGGATTTGCACTGTTGTGGGGCTCAGAACATTGGGGTATGCTGCAACTCCGAGCTTTGGGGTATGCTGCAACATATGTGTGTTGGAGATCTGTTGGGTCAGTGCGTTGGGGTGTCATTTGAAATGAAGGGCGTGTGTATAAACAAAATTGAAATTGTGCATGAGTACGCATTTCCTGATTCAGCCCATCTGCAGTGTTAGCCCTAGTGTTTAAAGTCAGAATACAAACTCCCTGATACTTACTGATTGTCTTTTTTAAACAACAAACATGTTATACTTATCTGCTCTGTGCAATGGTTTTGCACAGAGCAGCCCTGTTCCTCCTCTTTCTGGGGTTCCCCACCAGCATTTTTAGCTCCTCCTGCCTTTGAGTACCCCCCTAGCAAGTAACTTGCTAGGAAGGGGGAGTACTCGTGCAGGCTTAATCCTGACCTGCACTGTGTGTGTCTATTGACAGACACACACACACACACACACACACACACACACACACACACAGTGCAGCTCGGTCCCCTCACCCACTCTCTCATTACTGGATTTGATTGACAGCAGCAAGAGCCAATGGCTCCTGCTGTTCTCACTGAGTCCATTAAGAAGGAAAAGCAAGAACAAAGCCACTGCTCTTAGGCACAGTTCTGGACTAAAATTGGACTCAAGGGAAGCAGGGAGGGGAAGATACACCTAGGGTGTTTTTTTTTTTTGTTTTTTTTTTACTGTGGTTGTAAACCTTTACCCAGTGAAGTGACTGGCCTCGGGTGATACACAGGAATTAATTAAATTATCTTACATAAGTTGTACATGTTTATCTACAGTCATCTCTTCTCTACTTTCTTTGAAAGTGCATAATTTATCAAGCGTATCTGAGTGTTCAGAAAAAAAGGGGGTGGAGACCTGTTAAACTCTGCAGAGCTCAGTGAGGAGACCCCCCGGCTCACAGGAACAAATATAAGGCTGTCAATTAGCTGTTGCTCTCACCCCTGTCACCATTCTTCTCTTGGTGTCAGGAAAACTTGTCAGAAGTGACTCATGCAGATAACAGAGAAACAAAGTAGCAGACAGAAGTTACATTTAGTGCTCTTAATTGTGACAAGTACACACTAGAGAGGGATATGATTTGTTCATATTTAATGTCTGAGGTTTAGAACAACTTTAATGCAGAGAATGTATTAATGTAAAAAAAACTTTAGCCTTTACAACTGCTTTAAGGCTTCAATTTTCTTTGTTTTCCAACGCCCTAAATCTGAGCCTACATAAGCACAGACTAAGGACTTATGATAAGGGGCGCATAGCATAAAATATGGCTGTTGTGGCATCTGGATGCCACAGACCCTGTGCACAGCTAGCCATAGTAATCAATTGCTAAATGCAGCTATACACGAGTACTTGCATAAACACAAGCATGCCCATGGGTGTATGTATGCAGGTCATCTACGTCCATGGGCATTAGCCCTAAGTGTTCCCTGGCTGGGCACTGTCCTCAGTAACTTTCAGACAGATATACTGCCCAGTACAAACATGGGGTAAGAGGTTGCCCAGCCTTCTGGATTATGTATATTATACTTATACAGTAAGTACAATTGTGTAGATTATTTGTATTTATTTGTATTTGTAGATTTATTTGTTCCTTAAATTCAATTGCACTAATTACTAGATAGCAATATCAATTAACCTCCTGCATTTGCAAGTTTTCTGGAGTTACCCTTTAAAGGAAACCTGAATTCAGAGGAATAGGATATCATTTCTAACCTTGTGAAATTACTAATTTCCTCCCCGCCTCTGATTTATATACTTGAGTCATGAACCAGGATAGGCATAGAACAAATAAGGTCAAAGAAGTCAAAACGCCAATCCTGCATTCTTGTGTTAAACCAGTGACTCAAAGGGGTTGCTTTACCAAAGGAAAATACAATTGCACTTGCAAAAGTGCACAGTCTTTCAGAGCTTAGTAAACGAGGGGGACCTCTGCTGACTTCCATCATTCAATCGTGTGCAAGCAAAAATTATTTTTCATTGAATGTGGTTGGGTGTTCTTTGTAAAGTGAAGCTTGATCTCATTTACTAAGCTTTAGAGTAGCTGCACTTGCCCAGCCTATTTTCCTTTAGTAAATCAACTCCAAAGTATTGAAGCCATTGGATCAGCAGACAGGCAACTAGCATTTGTTAGAAGAGACCAGTGATGTCATCTTTTATTAGGCTGAGTGTTCCGCCATCATCCATAGCCACTAGACCAGATTTTCTCAATGAAGGTTCCATGAAACCCCAGGGTTCCTCCTGAGGTTGCTAAGGGTTCCTTGAGAGATTAAGCAATTTCTGCCACTCAGCTAAGTTCCCACTGACACCATTGATCTTTTTAGCTATCTGTAAGGCCCCGCACACACGTCCGAGGAACTCGACGGGCAAAACTCATCGTTTTGCTCGTCGAGTTCTGTGTGAAGCCGCCGAGGATCTCGGCGAGCCAACTTTCCTCATTGAACAATGAGGAAATAGAGGAACTCGTCGGCTTCCTCGGCCGAAAGTGTACACACGCCGGGTTTCTCGGCAGAATTCAGCTCCGACCGAGTTTCTGGCTGAATTCTGCCGAGAAACTCGGTCCTGTGTACGGGGCCTAAGGGGGTAATTCTTCCCAATGACCACAAGTGTAGGGAGCATTCTTCCCACTGACCATCACACTAATGTATCATGAGTTGTAGATATAACCATATTTAGCAGGGGCTCCCTGAGAACAAAGTTATGGGATAGCAGACAGCAGACTTGACACAAATAATAAAACCACTACTACCTTATTTGGAAAAATGTTTGGCCACGGCCTTTATTATTGGCTTTAATAAATAATCAATAAGTTAAACTTTAATAAACACGTAAACAACAACTCAGCCACTACGGATTAAGCTGTATCATCAAAATAAAGGGAAACTCCCCACATAACACATATCATTTCATTTAACTTATAACAAAAACTGTCCCCCTTTACAGGTGACACTAGCCACAAAATAAAGTTGAAAGCCTGCGACAAAGGGAGGGTGGGAGGGAACACCATAGCTAAAGCTACTGAGGTGATTGAGCCTTTAGGGCTCTGAATCCCCCTTTTTATTTCAAAATTTCTCACAGAAACCCCCTTAGCTGCCCAGATACAGTGGTCACCTGACCATCTCGGGCAGCCAAGGTCCAATGGGAAAGCTTTCCACACTTTTTAGGCTCGAGGAGGTTGCCCAATAATAGGCTAGCAACCCCTTGAACTGCCTAGCTACAGCTATCTCCAGCTGTCCAGGATCCATTGGGAACCTCTCCCTCCATTTCTGATCTGAGAGGAAAATAGAAAACCCTGCTGCCGCAATCCCATGAGGCAAGGGGGCCTAAACTGTATTCCCCCTTTTTCCTTACATTTCCAGGGTTTCTCTGTGTTTAAAAAGTTGAGAAAGGCTGCACTAGACATATGACACAGTAGATGAGACTATATAATCATAGTGATCTGAATGCTGTTGGGCACTGAAATGTATTGCTTACGTACCCATGTCTCCAACAATAGAATCGCTAAAAGGACTAATTGCCTACCCCTTGCACTACTGTTTTCTTAGTGACCAAAATTCAGCGGAATCTTGCTTGCCTGCAAGGGAGTAGTGGCAGTTCACTGGTATGGCCTATGAGGGACCAACACCATAGGTACAAATTAGGGATTTTACTGTTTGTTTAGCAATACTGTCACTGCCAAGTTTTGACCAACAGGATCACCAATGGGCATTAGCTGCTGTACCCATGAAAGTTTCTGCCAAATGTTACCAATGCCATGCTTTACAGCTGCACAGATGGCAGATTCACATTTAAGGTAGTATGCGAAAGGCACACCAAATGCCTTATTACATTTAAAAGAACACATCTTGTATTGCTATTCTCCCTCATTTCACCTCTTATTTAACTTTTAGCCTAAAAAACAAAAGTCAGTTTAACTTAAAAGATTCAGTCGGTGAACTCCTACATTGCAAGGTTACAGTTCACATATTAGTATACTACGTTCTTTCCGTGTTTAAAATTAACTTTTGGCTAAAGGAATAGTTCTGAATTGCTGGTAGTGTAGAGTCCTAAGTATGTCATAGGTGAGCAGCATGATTGCTCCTGATGAAAGATCTGTGTGACTGCAGAGACTTTAACTATGACCCGAAAGTGCAGAAGTGTCACAAAGGTTTTTTTACTGGGACGTACAAGTGCACATTCAGGGGTTGATTTAATACAGTCAAAAAGACTGTGCATGTTGCAGAGTGCAGTTGTTTCAGGGCTTAGTAGATGAACAGAAGCTCTTCTGACTTCCATCATCCAATCATTTGCAAGCAAAAATTCTGGTTTACATTTTTATTTGTCTTGCTTGTGGTTGGGTATTCTTTGCAAAGTGAAGCTTTACCTCATTTACTAAGCTCTAGAGCAACTGTCTTTTTGCCTTTAGTAAATCAAACCAATTTGAAAAATAATTGGCAGATTTTAGCATTGCAGTTCAAATATTCTGTGCTGTATTGTGGTGTTGAGGCTTCGGTTTTTGATTTATTGTGTAGAACCAGCCCATTGATTAGGTGTTGAAATAAGGAGTGGCATTTGCATAAGAATTTATTTTGTAACATAAATATATAGCGTTGCATGACCTTGATAAATGTTCTAAGCACAGTCTGTTCAGATATTATAAAACATAAGAGATGACTGTATTCTGAACAACTAATGAAAGTTGCTGGAACATCTGCTATTCTTTGCAAGCTATAACTTTCTGAAAGTCAGTATTACCTTGACCATCTGACAGTGCTCGGATGTGGTGATTGACCGCTCTTACTTGTGGGAGAGTGCATGGTCCTCCTTTTCCAGACAAATCATTGGGTTTTTAGGGTAGTTATAACTGCACCCTGTGGTCGTTAGGCTCTTTGGCTTTTTTAAATGCTGGGCTTAAAACGATATTAAACCCAAAACCTAATTTTCATCTAGTAATCTAGCCAGTAAGTCTGTTTTTCATCCAAACAAAATGTCATGCAAATGTAGCAGTTAGTGTTAAAACAAACCATTTACCTGGGGTGCTTACAAAGATCAACTTTTATTTATTCATGTAAAACGTTAATCCCCCTCCCAAAAAAAACTGGGTAACTGCATTGTAAGCTGGAGTTTGGCTTCAATTACATCCAACACTCTGCTCTCCCCGAACTGACAATGCTGCTGTCCAAAGGTGCCCCTGTGCACCATCCTCCAAAGTGGAAATAGTCTTTATTACTGCTTCCAAATGGACACTGCCATGATTAACGGATGTGGCTATTGCTGACCTCTCCAATGTGAATAGTAGTCCCCTTGGTTTGGTTCTGATGCTTTGACTTCAGTGCTGTCTGAGTCACTGACCTGGAACAAGTATAGAGATAAGCATGTTCTGCGACTGAAGCCTCGTACACACGACCGAGTTTCTCAGCAAAAACCAGCAAGAAACCTGCTGGTTTTTTTTGCCGAGGAAACCGGTCGTGTGTACACTTTTCGACAAGGAAACTGTCGAGGATCTCGTCGAGCCAAAAAGAGGGCATGTCTTCTTTTTCCTCGACGGGAATGGAGAAATTTGGCTCGCCGAGATCCTCGACAGCCTAACAAGGAACTCGACGAGCAAAACGATGTGTTTCGCCCGTCGAGTTCCTCGGTCGTGTGTACGAGGCCAAAGTCAGACACTACTTCAGAAGGAGGACTACAATGGCCGCCCCATAACTTTCTTATGATAGTCCCTTTAAAGCGGAAATAATGCCACATATACTCACCCCGGGTTCAATGATCTGACATCTACGAGGACCCTCGCTAATGCTGACATCTTCACCCAGGCTTCTTCTGAGGTCAGGTCATTGGCGGTATCTCAAGGAACATATCTTTAGCTGTGTGTAGCACGCTAAACACTGTTAAGAAGACTGCAAACAGGCAGGTAAGTTTATTTTGGTGCAGAAATGGCATAGCATATCTCTTCTGTGATAAATAGCCTGTCTGCTCAGTTTGTTGTTTTTACACTTTAGTTCCACTTTAAATTACTCTTTCAATTATTCATACATTTAATAGTCTGTGCAATCTCCATTAGATTTACAAAATTCTTTAATGTGCTGGCCTCCCTAAGCAAATCAATTCTAGTTAGGTGGGCCCTTGCCCTGCACAATTATGGATAGATCTACAGTATATTAGATTGTACAGTTAAGATGCAACACATATCTTCAGATTTACCTTGTAACTAGATACCAGTACTGGTCTACTTTGAGATTATGGATTTTAATTGTATAGCTCAGAGTATATAGATATTTTTGATAGGTATTTCACATATGTAAAGTATATGTCAAAATCACACAAACTGGATAATGGGGTTGTTACCCAAATCCCATGGGTCTGTGAAATGAAAAGAATTACAGCTGATAGTTTTGTTTTGATCATTGACTGCTAGCCTTAAAGCGGTACTAAACAGCTGCAGAATAAAAATAAATAAATATGTACCTGTAAGACCAAGGCATAATGTGCTAGTATGCATCGCCTGACTGAAGACATCAACACCCTGGCGACTTGCATACTTTCATACTGATGTCCCCCCCCCCCCCCCCCCCCCCCGGCCATTTCAAGATTTGGATGTTTTATTGCTTTGCAGTTTGCATAAGCTGATTGTGCTTCATTTGTGAGTGTTTCTACTACTTTTTATTCTATTAAATTAGATGAAAACAGAGAGCACTATATGCCTTTTTCTTGCATATATTACCCAACGGGCAAGACAGTCTGAGTTTTTTTAACCCAATAAGGAGTCTTTGACCACAGGAGGTCTCTGTATCCATAGTGTGCTAGGTGTCTTAATTTTCCCCAGAGGGGATAACTGCTAATTTAACTTGTGTATGAGGTGAGCAGCTCGTGATACCAGTGGTTGAGGGAACTTATCATTGTCTGCACTCGTGGTGAATTACGGCTGGATTTTCTTCAATCGGTCATCATTATTTGCATGAACTTTTGATATATATTGCATTTTTCAGTCAGTGGACTTTATTATCATAATTCACACATTATGTTATATATGCTTTGAGTCACTTATATTTTTTGAGTCACGTAGTAGCGCAGCACTGTTTTTTGGTACATTATGAACTACTTACCTTACAACGAAGCCCTTCCAGTGCTGCTCTGTCATGGCTGAGAGGCCTGACTTCTTCCCTGGCCTTTCTTCTGGGTTTGTGGCTCTGGCGATGAGTGACCGGAACTGCGATGATGTCACTCCCACACATGTGCATTGGGGCCCTGTTCTGGCAAGAAGCTCTGAAGGTCCGGCATGCGCCGGTGACATCAGCGGCCGCATGCGGGTTGAATGTCTCACATGCAGGTTGAAGTACAGGCTTACCTTTAGGCGACAATAACAAAGCAGGCTTTACTACCGCTTTAAAGGAAGTTCTATTTACTTTTTTTGCACCTGCCCAAAGATGTTCCTGTTCAGGGCAGTGTTCGATGTTCGTTGGTGTGTAAATGTATGTTCATGTACATTGTTACTTTGAATAATTCTTGGTCCAGGCACCATTCTGTAGATGTCTATGTATCAGCTGTCTCCATTGCCCAAGTTAGAAAAGGGAATTAAGGTTACCAAATGGTGTCTAGCCTTGTAATAACAGCAAATTGCTTCACAATATTCGCTTTTCCCTTACTTGTGCTAGCCAAGCTCTACTCTGAATTGTAGTGATAGGCCTCAGCTGTCATCTGAGGAAATGGGGCAAAGTGCGGCTAACAAATGGCCTGTGGACAAACTGTGTGAAAAAACAATGTTGAGCAGTTAAACGGTCAATGCTGTTAAATGTTTCACGTACCTTGAGAGAGAATCCGCTATAGGCTATTTTTATTATTTAATGTTACTTGCCATATTACATATATAGCTACATATACCTGTATAACACTCTCTGCTGGAGATTCTGTATTTACATTAGTGGAAACAACTTCATGCAAAGCAAACCACTTGTACATTCAAACAGAAGCAGCAAATGGTTCAGCTAATCAATTGATTGCCCTACAGTTTCAGCTTCTACATTACATTAAAAAGAATGTAATTTAATTTGGTCAAATCAACCAGGCCACTTACTGGAGATATCAAAGCAAGTGATTAGCTCTAGCACTACAGCTGAAGGGGCAAGCTCTCCATCCACCATTAATATATTAGTATGTTTTCCTCTGCAGGTGCCCCCAGCATGGCAGTATATTAAGTTCTATAGCAGCCAAAAAAAAAAGTTTTTGCTTTAGTTGTAGCATTTAAAAAACATAGACTTGAGATAAAGATCTTCATAATTGGATTTCCCAAAATGTTGTGCTGTACCACTGATTCAAGGTTTAGAATTCCCTGCTTCCTTCCACCGCTTCTTAAAGCGAATGTTTACCCTAAAAACATTTTTCTAACATTACATTGTGCTCACATCCAACATTGACAGTATGCTAATTTTCCAAAAGAAAATGTGCACTGTGCACTGTGGCATATTGATTGATGTGTATGCCGACACACTAATTCATATCTGTGATTCAAGTTTAAAATTACTGTGTCACACTTGCACAATTTAAATTGAATTTATATATTTTTATAGATTGTTTGTATTTAGGTTATCTACACCCAATATTGGGTACATTGTGGCCCTGATATATATATTTCACATATGGTTGATGGTGTATTATATCAGTCCACACCTCCAGAGATTAAACCCTCTGGATAATTAGATCAGCGCAGTAACATTTTTCTTTTTTTCTTTCTTATGCACAATTAACCCCTACCTAGGGTACACAGTACTGCAGCAGATCACGGTTTATATTTTATTCTATTTTCTTTTGCGCCGGTGACACTCACAACCAATAATATCCTTATAAAGTGCAAATATATACAGATTTTTTTCTTTTTATATTCCATATAAATAAACACTTGAATGTCCAGTGTATATCAAGACCAAAGGGCAGTTTGAAGAAACGTGAGCTTAAAGTGAGCTAAAAGTTCAAAACATCAATCTGGCATCCTAAAGGTGATCACAGACAAATATTTGAAGTGAGGGGAAACACCGCCGATAAGATGAAGGCTTACCAAATAGTTTGAACCCAAAAGATGGCATTATATTTTAGGAAACATTTCCCACCCTCCTACTTTTTCCACTAAGCCCTCTTTTTTTTTTTCTTATCTTAAGAAGTAATCAGATTTGCTTGCTTTTAATTTGCATTTTGAATGTGTGCATGTGAACTGTTAGTCACAGTTTCATCGCGACTAGAATTTCTTATATATGTATATTTTTAGAGCTCTATTTTTGGGTTATAATTGAACCGAGTGGGAGAGTATTGTGAATAGCAATCAGAGCAAACAGTTGCAATGGTTTCCAGTGAATATGTACCCCTGCTAAGAGCCTGTGATGTGTGTAAAAGAACAATTTTTTTTTTCTATCCCCCCACACATACCTTACAGAAAATGCATAGTCTGTTTAATTCATTTTTATATGAACACGTAGAGGTCAGCTTGATTATGACAAAACTTATCAATGTGTGTTATTGTTTAAAAAGGAGGACTGTCCACAAGGTTTAGAAGTGTGTCTATGGGAATGTTTGACCATTCTTCCAGAAGCGCATTTGTAAGGTCAGGCACTGACATTGGATGAGAAGGCCTGGTTTGCTCTAAATCATCCCAAAGGTATTCTATCAGGTTGAAGTCAGGACTCTGTACAGGCCAGTTAAGTTCCTCCACCCCAAACTCGCTCATCCGTGTTTTTTTGGACCTTGCTTTGTGTACTGGTCCAAATCTTTTGGTGGAGGGGGATTGTGGTGTGGGGTTGTTCTTCAGAGGTTGAGCTGGGCCTCTTAGTGCCTGTAAAAGGAACTGTTAAGGTGTCTGCATACCAAGACATTTTGGACAATTTAATGCTCCCAACTTTGTGGGAACAGTTTGGAGATGACCCCTTCCTGTTTCAACATGACTGTGGATCAGGCTAGGTTCACACTGTTGCACTCTGATTTTGATCGAATTTGCAGTGCAATTATGTACTGCAACTTGGATGGAACTTGGATGTGGTCAGCGTATTATGTGGGGTCAAAATCACACTGGAATTGCTCCAAAGTAATACAGGAACCTTTTCCAAAATCATGCCATGCTGAGTTGCATTGATGTGAACAGTCCCCAGAATCGCCATTGTCATGTCGCATCTGAAATGGCACTCGTGTGAATGGGAACTTAAAAGAGAAGTCTAGCCTGAGCTTTTTAGGCTGGGCTTCTCCTATGGGTCACAGGAGTGCAATTTGTTTTGCACTCCTGTGACCCGTTTTCAGTGGAGATCGGTCTGAACTCTGCTCTCCGCTGACGTCACTGCCATCAGTCGAGGCAACGCGTCATTTCGACTACTCAAGTCTGAATCCACCAGCTGTCTTGAGATGGCTGCTCCCCGTCCCTCCACAGCTCATCTCTCCAATGAGCGTGGAGGATCAGAGCAGGAGAGATGCTGATTGACAGGCAACATCTCTGCTCGGGGTGGAGTGAGAACCGAGCCATCGGCGGTGTTCATTGGCTCGGTTCTCAGTGCAGAGATGCCGGGGGAACAGATGCAGCATTGGTCTGATGCTCCATCCACCTAGGTAAGTATGAATCGAAAAACAAAAAAATGAAAAAGAAAACCCATACTTTCCTTAAGGTAAATATTGCAATGAATCAAAACATACAGTACTTATACAAATAAATGCATTTATACATTATCTTTAAACATCCTGAACGTTATGCCTTACCTTTGGCATCACTCAGTTCCAACTGACAAACTACAGACCTAGCATTTACTGCTGCTGTCATAGCCATCAAACATGCTTGGACTTCATGTGACATTGAGAAAACCCCAAATTGCTTATAATAGAAGGACATAACTGTACTTGTATTCTCCTGCTGGCATCATCAGTTTTCAATATATTAGCATCTGCAGAGAAAGAAGACCTCATTACAGGAAAAAAAAAAACATGTCAACAGCAGTATTTGCACTATACTTTATAGTAAAATCATTATGTACAAAAAGGCTGCTGTAGTAGACCTCTATAGAGTGACGTTCTTCTGACACGGGAACACAAGGGAAAAAAAAATCGAATCTTGCAGAAACAGCTAATGAAATTCCAACTTGTATTTAGAAAGTGCAAGAAAAAAATTATGCGAAGACCTAGACCATGAAAGTAATTTCCATTGAAAGCCTTGGATTTTATCATCTGCATTAAGCAGTAAAAAGTTCTATCCTATCACAATGCCTTTGTCTCGTAAAACGTGGCAAATATGAAAGATGTACTTTTGAATGGCTTACTACGCTGCAATCACTGGCAGCACTCGGCTGATTCCTGACTTTTGGTTAAATTAGAGATTTTCATGTTTATAGAACAATTAATGCGATGAAGAGGGAAGAGGAGTTTGATCTGTGAGGTCTGAATTCTGGTCCACAAGAGATGGTCATTATCTAGTGATCACACAATGCATAAATCACTTGGTCAGTGGGGTTGATTTACTAAGGTAGTATATTTTTTACTTGGCTCAGTGAAGCTGTGTTCACATTAATCAGTAAGTAGTGCAAATGACATTGCTGTTTTCTTGTATACCTTTGCTCTTCATTGAATGATCAAAGTGAGCCAGGATTATTAGCCAAGTGAAAAATGTCCTCCTTTAGTAAATAAACGCAACCAAGCCTTTAAAGCGGAAGTAAACCCATCCATAAAACCATTTCATTTCTGGCACGTGCCGGAAATGTAACGCTCCCATTGGTTGTACTCTCAACCAAACTGTCAAACCATCCAATGGCTGGTGTCTAAACTGATCACATGTGCAGCATCATGGCAGTTGTAGATTAAACAGAGGCAAAGATGGCAGCTTCCTTGGCTGAAATCGATAGGGGGGTTTACTTACACTTTAAGTAGAAGAATGAGCATGATTTTTTGAAAACACAATTGAGTAGCGCAGCCTTTCTCAACCTTTTCAACATGGAGGAACCCTTGAAATAACTTTGGCTTTAGGAAACCTCTGTTAAAAATTATTATATTTGCAGCTCACAGTACATTGGTGTGATGGTTAGTGGGAATAATGGGCCAGATCCACAAAAGGGATACGCCGGCGTATCTACTGATACGCCGTCGTATCCCTGTATCTAACTATGGAACTGATCAGTTTCTCATAGTTAGGCAGAAGATCCGACATGTGTAAGGGACTTACACTGCCGGATCTTAGGATGCAGTACCGCATCCGCCGCTGGGGGCATTTCGAAATGCCGCGTCGGGTATGCAAATTAGCACTTACGGAGATCCACAAAGCTTTTCAGCTTCGTTTTTTCTCCGTAAGTATTAGTTTGCAAACGCAAAATTAGGGCTGCTTTTACAAGGTGTACACCATGTAAAAGTAGACCCTTCTTTCCCGCGACGCTGTCATTTTTTTTTTCCCGCCGTATCTTTTTTTTTTCCCGACGCAACTTTTTTTACCCGGCGCGATTCACAAAACTCGGCGAAACGTAAAACCGCGCAAAGCACGTCGGGAAAATGACGTCGTGAGCATGCGCAGTACGGCCGGCGCGGGAGCGCGCCTAATTTAAATGTGACTCGCCCCATTTGAATAGGAACGCCTTGCGCCGGCCGGATTTAAGTTACACAGCCGAAAATTTCTAGGTAAGTGCTTTGTGGATCGGGCACTTAGGTAGAAATTTTCCGGCAGTGTAACTTAAATGGGAATATTTTAAGTTACGGCGGCTGGCTGTGGATCTGGCCCAATGTTCCTCACATTTGTGGTCATTGGGAAGATTCAGATAGCTAAATAGATCATTGGTGCCGGGGGTTAGTCATCTGATGGCAGAAAGTGCTTATTGCTCAAGGAATCCCAAGCAACCTCTGGAGGAACCGTAAAGTTCCACATTACGTGGGTTAAATTTTCCCTCTTTGGTGGTGTTTTTCAAGAGCCCCGTAGAACTGCTCTATCTAAGAATTGCCATGCTTTCCTGAATTGAAGCTCCAAATGACCGCTTCCCATTGACCTGGACCTCAAAAAGAAAACACACAAAATGAAATGTGTGTCCTGCTAGATAGCACATGGACTTTAATAACCGATCATGGGACTATATTAACGATTTATGTACTTCTTTAGGTTTCAGAAAATTTGGTACTCCTTAGCTTTTAATACACATCTATCGGGTCTTTTGGTAAAGTATTTAGTCCATTGTGGATTATTTTAGTAGCTACTAGTCCTCATTTACCTAAATATGCACTTTTAAATTACCAACCAGCAGAATGATACTTGGAATGTACATGTGTGAAACTGATTTAAGCTTTTTTTTCATGTATTTGACATTTTCCCACCAGTGGAGTTGTAATGTAAAGCATAAACCGATTTTTTTTTTCTGTTTCGCTTTACTGGCTAACAAACTCCTGCAAACCTATATCAGTTACCTCTCGCTTTATGTAATGCAAACAGACAGTGAGAGTGTAGAGGAAAGAGCCACTGTAGGTACCAGCTGCTTTCTGTAATTAGAGAGATATATTTAGCTTCTGTTCCCAGAGCATCAAGCTAAGTCCTACGCACATTACAAGGAGGGAGGGAAGAGGGATGTGATACACAAGACAGAGTCATGCACCTCCTCTTTGTGCTGTTTGAATAGTGGAACCTGCTTTAACGCCTTTCTTGCCAGTCCCATCAGACTTTTAGCAGTGACATGGTTACACAGAAATCCAAGGTGATCTTCACTGCTTGCGTTCGTAAAGTATGTTGTCTGTTTCAAAGGAAATCATTTGATCCCCAAAGATTCAGCTATGCTATCATATTCGATAAAGAAAAGACGATAGTATTCATTAGACATTTATATAGTGCCAAAAATGTACTCATCACTTTACATACTGTACAGTCACATCAGTCCCTGCCCACAAGGAGTTTACATTCTAAAGTCCCTAGCTCAACACCGTACACATACTAGGGCCAATCTACCCACCAGCATGTCTGGGGTGTGGGAGAAGACTGTAGTATCCAGAGGAAACCTACACAAGCATAGAGAGAACATGCAAACACCATGCAGGTAGTGTCCTAAGTGGAACTCCTTAAGAAGAACCTCAATGGTGCAAGGCAATAGTGCTTACCACTAAGCTGCCCTACTGCTCCAATTACAAGACTACATACAATAAAGCGGTCCTTCGTTGGAAGCATCAAGGGCTGAGGAACAACTATGGTTGTTATTGATAAGCCAGCTTGTAAATTGCATGATTATGTCAGAAAATGCTTGTTACATACATGGGGTAAATCTAGCTGGTGGAAACATTTTGTATTTGGGTGTCTTTTTATTCAACTATATATGTAATGCGATTTTTGTCAACAAATCCACTAAAGGTTAATAGAAGATTAGCCCATGTAAGGGAGAGGTATGCTGCTTTGCTTTGTCATTATGCTTAAGGCTTGCAGTCATGGCATAAGGTGTTCTCGTGTACGAAAAGAGCTTGCAAGGAAAAGTATACATGTTGCCTACAACAACTAGAATTTGCTTGGCCATCAGTAGGAATATTGTTTCTATTCTAGCTCCACTGTGTATTGACTTTTAGGCATATTGTGGTAAAGCTGCACTTTATATGCTATGATAAAGGCCAAACTAGACTTTTATAGGGAGGTTATGGAGGTGTTTAAAAGAAAACACAATCACAAGTGCATGCTGCTCTTGTATGAATGCATCTTTCAGTTTTATGGCCTACCGATATCTCCTTAGTAGACGTGAATTTGGACTAGTTTGGATATACTTCCAAACCCACATGGCTGAACCCTTGAGAGCTGGTTCTCAAATTTTCAGACGGGAAAAGTTCTTGTTCGAAATTCCGATCTTCTGTATGCAATTCCAAAGCTCAAAAATCCTACACATGCTCGGAATCAATTTGACGCATGCTCGGAATCATTGAACGTCATTTTTCTCGGCTCGACGTAGTGTTTTATGTTCTTGACGGTCAAAAATTCCGGCAACTTTTTTATGACCTTGTGTATGCAACACAAGTTTGAGCCAACATTCTGTTGGAAAAAAATCCACGGTTTTCTTGTCGAAAATTCCGATCGTGTGTACGCGGCATCAGGGTGCTTTCACATTGATGCATTTTTTTTAGATGCACTTTTATTAGGTCCTTTTGGTTTTGGTGTGTTTTCTGAAAGCGCACCTAAAGTCCTGCATGCAAGCTGGGGGCACACATTGCTGCACCAACGGTGTGGGAAAACGAGACTGCATCAGTGGGAAAGCGCCCTTACATGCCCCTTGTATATGTTCAGCTGCAGGGCAGGGAATGCCTCGGCTGTAAAGATTGTCCAATTAGAGGTGACAGCTTCCCGGCGGGCTCAGCCACGTGGGTTCAGAAGTGCATCTGAACACGCTCAAGCTCATTCCTGCTCCTTAGATATTTGACAATGTGAAAAGCAACCAAACGTGCGCTGCCATTTAAGTCAATGGTCCTGTGTCAATGGTTTTTGTTTGCTGCAGAGCGGCTTCTCGCTCATTACAAAGCGGGCGCATGCTTTGAACATGTAGATTTTGAAAAGTGATAAAATCATTTGTGATGGTGCCATTTTTGATAGGAATAGAGCTTACAGTAGCTCTATTTCTAAGACAAAAGCAAATAAAGCTTAGCTAAAAATGTACAGTTGGTATACTACATACTACATACCTATGATTTTTCATGTTTAATTTGCCATATGATGGGAATTTTTAATTCCATTTATTTGAACTGCGGTTCTGAAAGGCCACGTATTAATATATATGTAAAGCTTTATGCTTTCCTATCGACTGAACAAGCCCTGTACTTATTCCCTATCCAAAGAAATCTTTAATCAAGGTAATGACAGAGCTGTTTAACAGTGTGTTTGGATTTGTTCATCTGAATATTGAATTTAATCGATTTAATAGTATATCTTCCAAGTGGTCTAATGTGCAGGGACAAACTTAATTTAAATTGATCATGAAATGTAGCCTTTTTTTCTGTAGCCCTGCTGAAATCAAATTTGTTTTCTTATCTTGGCATAAATTGATTTATAATGGGCATTTTTAGCTAGAGATGAGAAAATGAATAAAAACTCTTGGATCATATTGCAGGGTGTAAAGTGTTGTACATTAACCTGGGGAAAAGATAAGCTCTGCATCCAGGCACAACACTTTATTTCAAATATCGCAAAGCGTTGGACTCTATATGGTCAAAGAAGTGATCAGTGATTACTCGTTCCAAATCACATAAAAATTCAACTTAAGAACGAACCTACAATCGTGTTTGTAACCCTGGGTCTGCCTGTATATAAAATTAGATTACAATATTTTGAAGGACTGAACCATTCAAATCCAAAATCTTTTATATATATTTTACAATCAAATCTCTACATTGGGTTTCACCAGTAGATGGTTTTTCAAGTCAAATGGTCTGTCCGGAGAAAAAGATGTGAGCTGCGCAAAAAGGGAACCCCAAATTTATATAGAGGGGAGTGGGGTAAAACATAACTTCAGTATTCATGGAGACCTTCTATTAAGGTTCAAACAAGCATTTGCCAGTGTGCAAGCTATTATGTTATCGTGACTACATTCTTTGTAAAATTTTTACAAAACTGAGCAAAAATAGATTATATGTATCTAAAGTGTTGTGTTTTTTTTTTTTTGTGTGTGTGTGATTGTACAGGCTTGTCCATCATAAAATGTTTGAGGCCTAGCAGGCAGATTTTTTTGCCCTGCCAAAAGCAGGGTTTTCCTGATATCATGTAGGAAACACAATTCTGTGACTTATCTTGTGCACTTTACTTCTCTTTCAGGAGCCTGGTGAGGAGCCTCTGTCACTGGACTTTCCCGAAATCGATCTCTCCCAGTTGGACGCTAGTGATTTTGACACTAACAGCTGCTTTAATGAGTTGCAATGGTGTAACGATCAGTCAGAAAACGAGTCCAATCAGTACAGCACTGACGACTCCGAGCTTTTTCAGGTGACTACAGTCTTTGAATCTTATTGCTTTTACGTATTCCACATTCATTACATATGCTGCATGGTAACGCGTTTTATGTCTGGTGATATCACTGAAAATTCATCTCAGCAAAGTGAGGTTCACTGATAAAATTCAATGCAAAAATTGTAAAGCCATTGCAACCAGTCTGGTACTCATTGTATTTGCCCTGTTGCAAGGTAGGATATTACCTGATTGGCTATGTTAGACAACATCCCTCAATTGCTTTTGCTTCACTTTATGTGTACCAAAGGAACTCATAATACACATGTGCCTTTCAAGTTAAGTGATCCACATTGCAGTCAGATAAAGAATAAAAACAAATTTTGAGTACAAGCTTAGATAACTATATTCCTCATGTACAACCTGTTTTTTTGCTGATAGCTATTATTTGGTCATCCTTCTAGCAGAACTGCAGTTCGACGGTTATTATGAATTATGAAGGTTTCCAGTCTCCTACCTATGGGACCTGCAGTCTTGGAGTGTTCCATTTTTCTGTTTTTGCTCCCGTTAGTGCTAAATGTAGCTCAGATTTGTCAATTCAGAGGAAGGCACATTTATTTGTTTACTTTCCAATATATTTTTTCCTTTTGTATCTTTATTATACTTAGTGTCTATAAAAGTTTTTTTTTCCTACCTAGGGATAGTGGAGCTCATTTGTCAGCTGAGTTAGAGGTTCTCCAGGGATCTGATGAACACAGAAGACAGGATGTTTGGGAGCTTGTGTTTAGACACTTTCATTGCTTCAGACTGAAGCAACGTCTTTGAGAGGACTAAAGGGATTTGGAAGCTAGTTTACCAGCAGGTTATAGCAAACCTGCATTCCAGCACCTTATAAAAGCTCAGTTGTTGGATTGATAGGAAGAATGCTTTTCTCCTTCATGGAATAATCGATCTGTTCCATCCCAAAAATCTACTAAACCCAAAGTCAACCCTAGTCTACTAATCCGTTATAGCACTGGGAGACATAAATGTGAAGGAGTGTGGAAGTAAAAATAAAATCAAACTGCCCATCTCTGTTTACAGTGGTTAGAAGTGACAGTTTGTCTTGATTTAATATCATGGTGGCTCAGTGTTTTCTGAAGCCCAAAACATATAAATCATTTGGTGCATTTTAGACTATTGTTTTTACAAACCATTCTGCAACTAAAGCTGAAAAACGCTAAATACACAGATGCAATACAGTGAGCTGTTTTACCTGCCATTGGATTTTATTATTTTTGCCCAGCCAGTTCCCAGTTCTGAGATGTATACATTTCTGCCACACCACACAGACCTGCCTGGTAGGGTAGGAAATCCGATTTTTTTTTCTATTCCATACGCTTTCAGGTTTGCACTTCATCCCCAGACTGTGACTGGACAGTGAAAGGAGAAGCAGCGGTTTGATGGGCTCTTCTCTCTGTCACTCTGTTCTCTCTTCCTCTTCAGCATGCTCTTTGTAGTGCAGCACAACTGATTGGTTCTTTTTGCTGCTTTGCCCACTCCCAGTCTAAAAACTTCTTTAGATGGACTTTTAACAGGCTAACACCAAGTCAGATCCAGGTGGGTATTTACAGTGATTGCATAAAAAAAATGCATGTATAGCCAACATTTTGTAATGGTGTATCCAGTATAGAAGCGTTAAAACACCTGCCAGGTTATTTTTTTCTGGGTTCCGTTAAGAGAAATCCCTTTAATTTCCTGTCCCAAAGAATGCAACAGAAAGTTAGAGGAAATCTAAGTGCAACTTCACTCTCTCAGTCAACATGAACTGTTTATGATCATTTTGCTGCTAGCATTAGTAAATGGCAAATATTGACTTGTTTGAGGCTGGGTTCACACTGAAGCACGTAGCGGCTCACAGCAGGGGTCCGGTGCATCCTTATTCACCGTTTCAGGTCCGATTTCAGTCCGAATTATTGGCTGAATTCAGACCTTTTTAAAAACCATTTATTATTTTCCTTCCACTTCACAATTATGTGCCACTTTACAGGGAGTGCAGAATTATTAGGCAAGTTGTATTTTTGAGGATTAATTTTATTATTGAACAGCAACCATGTTCTCAATGAACCCAAAAAACTCATTAATATCAAAGCTGAATATTTTTGGAAGTAGTTTTTAGTTTGTTTTTAGTTTTAGCTATTTTAGGGGGATATCTGTGTGTGCAGGTGACTATTACTGTGCATAATTATTAGGCAACTTAGCAAAAAAAAAATATATACCCATTTCAAGTATTTATTTTTACCAGTGAAACCAATATAACATCTCAACATTCACAAATATACATTTCTGACATTCAAAAACAAAACAAAAACAAATCAGTGACCAATATAGCCACCTTTCTTTGCATGGACACTCAAAAGCCTGCCATCCATGGATTCTGTCAGTGTTTTGATCTGTTCACCATCAACATTGCGTGCAGCAGCAACCGCAGCCTCCCAGACACTGTTCAGAGAGGTGTACTGTTTTCCCTCCTTGTAAATCTCACATTTGATGATGGACCACAGGTTCTCAATGGGGTTCAGATCAGGTGAACAAGGAGGCCATGTCATTAGTTTTTCATCTTTTATACCCTTTCTTGCCAGCCACGCTGTGGAGTACTTGGACGCGTGTGATGGAGCATTGTCCTGCATGAAAATCATGTTTTTCTTGAAGGATGCAGACTTCTTCCTGTACCACTGCTTGAAGAAGGTGTCTTCCAGAAACTGGCAGTAGGACTGGGAGTTGAGCTTGACTCCATCCTCAACCCGAAAAGGCCCCACAAGCTCATCTTTGATGATACCAGCCCAAACCAGTACTCCACCACCACCTTGCTGGCGTCTGAGTCGGACTGGAGCTCTCTGCCCTTTACCAATCCAGCCACGGGCCCATCCATCTGGCCCATCAAGACTCACTCTCATTTCATCAGTCCATAAAACCTTAGAAAAATCAGTCTTGAGATATTTCTTGGCCCAGTCTTGACGTTGCAGCTTGTGTGTCTTGTTCAGTGGTCGTCGTCTTTCAGCCTTTCTTACCTTGGCCATGTCTCTGAGTATTGCACACCTTGTGCTTTTGGGCACTCCAGTGATGTTGCAGCTCTGAAATATGGCCAAACTGGTGGCAAGTGGCATCTTGGCAGCTGCACGCTTGACTTTTCTCAGTTCATGGGCAGTTATTTTGCGCCTTGGTTTTTCCACACTCTTCTTGCGACCCTGTTGACTATTTTGAATGAAACGCTTGATTGTTCGATGATCACGCTTCAGAAGCTTTGCAATTTTAAGAGTGCTGCATCCCTCTGCAAGATATATCACTATTTTTGACTTTTCTGAGCCTGTCAAGTCCTTCTTTTGACCCATTTTGCCAAAGGAAAGGAAGTTGCCTAATAATTATGCACACCTGATATAGAGTGTTGATGTCATTAGACCACACACCTTCTCATTACAGAGATGCACATCACCTAATATGCTTAATTGGTAGTAGGCTTTCGTGCCTATACAGCTTGGAGTAAGACAACATGCATAAAGAGGATGATGTGGTCAAAATACTCATTTGCCTAATAATTCTGCACTCCCTGTATGTTCTATACCATAAAATCCCAATAAAATACATTTAAGTTTTTTGGTTTTAACATGACAAAATGTGAAAAATTTCAAGTGGTATGAATACTTTTTCAAGGCACTGTGTGTGTGTGTGTGTAATATAATATATTTTACAGACCAAACACCTTGGATTGTATCTCATTTATCTTTTGAAAGTGTTCCTCCGAGATTGATTAATTATTAGACAATAATGTTGTTTTACTAGAATAATTGATTGTTTTAAGTCCTTAGCCATTAGATATAAATGTATTGTATCGACTAATTCACCTTTTTCTCTTTTCAGATCATATATGGTGACAATGAGGCCTTGCTGGAAGCCCTTACCCAGACATTGGATGATATACAGGATGATGAGATCAGCTTGTCAGCCTTCATATCCTCTGAAGATGGGGACTTCTGTCCCGCACCCACCCTATCGCCAAAACCCTGCCTCCCATCTGAGTCCTTTAAGAGTCTAGAAACTGAAGATGAGCTGTCTATAGTAAGAACCACTTCCTACTGTTTAAAGTGGAAATGGATGAGGCCCTGAATAGCCGCCTGCATGGGTATGATAGGCAAAAAAGGTCTGAATTTTTTCATTTAAGGCTTTAAAAAATATACAAAACTCATCCATATGTTGTATGTGTAATATGTATTTTAGATTCAAATAAACGTTTTCTTCCTATTCTAAAGGACCCAGCATAGGAATTAACTAGTATTCCAGTTGATGTGCTGCAGTTTCCCATAGGGCAAGCTGCATTTTGCCATTTTTAAGATTTTGTACTGGAGAATGGGAGGGTGCTGTTGCTTTTCTAAAAACTACATTTTGTAGTTCAGAAGGGTAGTATAACCGTGGTCGGCTTTTAATAAATACTTTAGTGCCCTGCCTGTTAGAGAGGCTGAAACTATTTTGTCACATCTTCAATCCATATTATGTTTTTAATGAAGCAGACACTTATGCCTGAGCTATAACTAATAATTGTAATTTTTTAGCAAAGTTAGGGCTTGTGTAGGCGAAATGCAGCAAAAGGCTATGTTTGACCTGCTTTGCCTGCATCTCAATAGGATTTGTTGCTTCCAGACAACATGCAAAGCAGGGCGACCTCAGAACTCTCATCCACTCTATACTATTGAACTAAAGTCTTAGATGTGTATTTTAAAAGCAGGAAAACAATGTTCATTCCACATCAGGGGTCCTCAAACGTTTTAAACAGGGGGCCAGTTCACTGTCCCTCAGACCGTTAGAGGGCCGGACTACAGTTTAAAAAAAAAAACTATGAACAAATTCCTATGCACACTGCACATATCTTATTTTGAAGTGAAAAAACAAAACAGGAACAAATACAATATTTAAAATGAAGAACAAGTAAAGTTAAATCAACAAACGTACCAGTATTTCAATGGGAACTATGGGCCTGCTTCTGGCTAATGAGATGGTCAATGTCCGGTTCCATATTTGTCACTGCTAGTCGTAACAAGTGATGCAAGTGTGCATCAGTTAGTCTAGATCTGGTTGGAGATTTCTGATGTTTTATTCTGGAAAAAGTCTGTTCGCAGACATAAGTGCTGCCAAAGATGGTTGGCATTTTGAGTGCATGGTTCCTGAGATTAGGATATGTCTCAGAGGGGAGAGATGCATAGAAATAAGGAAGGCTGCTTGACTTGAATGCGTATTTCAGAGAGCACCGCAGCCCAATCAGTGCCCGCCACCGCTGCCCAATTAGTGCCCATGAGATGTGGGGGGTCATCTGGTGTGTCAGGATATGTCTCACCTCAGCCTTGATTGAACGACCTCTTCGTGGGGGGGGGGGGCATGGGGTGATGCCAGCTTCCTCCAAGCTGCCTCTGCTCTTGTTGATCAAAACGACTGCTGTGATGCTCTGTCACGTCTCCCTCTCTCTCTCTCTCTCCCATGAGCCAGCGGCCGACATTCACTGCCCACAAGTCACGTCCAGCTGGCCCCTCCCACATGCCCTGGCTGCCTCTGAGTCCTGGGAGGTGGGAGTTGTAGCCCGGCTGCGCTGTTCGGTTCCTCCCACCGACAGGAGCTTGGGCCTGCTTCTGGCTAATGAGATGGTCAATGTCCGGTTCCATATTTGTCACTGCTAGTCGTAACAAGTGATGCAAGTGTGCATCAGTTAGTCTAGATCTGGTTGGAGATTTCAGATGTTTCATTCTGGAAAAAGTCTGTTCGCAGACATAAGTGCTGCCAAAGATGGTTGCCATTTTGAGTGCATGGTTCCTGAGATTAGGATATGTCTCAGAGGTGAGAGATACATAGAAATAAGGAGGCTGCTTGACTTGGCTGCTTCCCATGATCCAGCGCTTAAGCTGGACAGCCAATTGGCGGCCGCCGCCCCCTCTCCCTCTTCCACCAATGATAGACCAGCTGCCGGACCGCCCGTCACTTATGTTTGAATAAAAAGTAACGGACAGGCAACGGTGGCAAAAACATCCGGTGGGCCGGATAAATGTCCTCAGTGGGCCGCATGTGGCCCACGGCCCGTAGTTTGAGGACCCCTGATCTACATGAACCCTTAAAATTGCAATCAAACCCTAATGTGAAATCCACAGTATATTTGTATTTCATTCAAATTTTCATGTGTGTCAGTCACATAAGCTGTTTTGAACTTAAATTGGCCAATTGAGAATTAAAATATTTTAATTGGCTGGCAATCAAAATCCAGCATTACCTGCATTAAGGCAGACCTCTGATCATCCTCTATTTTGTGGTAAACATCCAAGTGGTCTGAATGTTAAACAGAGTTTTTGCCTGCCTGGGGAAAGCATTGGTTCATTTTAATGTGTGAAATCTCGTGGTCTAGAAGTATCACGCATGCTTACACTCACCAGTCACTTTATTAGGTACACCTGTTCAATTGCTTGGTGGCAGAAACTCAATGCATTAAGGCATCTAGACATGATGAAGATGACTTGCTGAAGTTCAAACCGAGCATCAGGATGGAGAAGAAAGGCGATCTAAGTGATTTTGCACGTGGCATGGTTGTTGGTTCCAGACGGGCTTGTTTGAGTATTTCAAAAGCTGCTGATCTACTGGGATTTTCACGCACAACTATCTCTAGGGTTTACAAAGAATGGACCGAAAAAGAGAAACTATCCAGTGAGTGGCAGTTTTGTGGACGGAAATGCCTTGTTGAGGTCAGAGGAAAATAGGCAGACTCGTTCAAGGTGATAGAAAGGCAACGGTAACTCAAATAGCCACTCATTACAACAAAGGTATGCAGAATACCATCTCTGAATGCACAACACATCGAACCTTGAAGCAGATGGGCTACAGAAGCAGGCGGCCACTCCTGTCAGCTAAGAAAAGGAAACGGGTTACAATGCGCACAGGCTCACCAAAATTTGGCAATAGAAGATTGGACAAATGTTGCCTGGTCTGATGAGTCCTGATTTTCAGCTGCCACATTCAGATGGTAGGGTCAGAATTTGGTGTAAACAACATGAAAGCATCGATCCACCCTGCCTTGTATCAATGGTTCAGGCTGGTGGTGATGTATTTGTGTGGGGGATATTTTCTTGGCACACTTTGGGCCCCTTAGTACCAATTGAGCATTGTTTAAACGCCACGGCTTGCGTGAGTATGGTTGCTGACCATGTTCCTCCCTTTAGGACTACAGTGTACTCATCTTCTGATGGCTACTTCCAGCAGTATAATGCATCATGTTACAAAGCTCATATCATCTCAAACTGGTTTCTTGAAGATCAGTTCACTGAACTCCAATGGCTTCCACAGTCACCAGATCTCAAGCCAATAGAGCGATGTGATGAAAAGGCAGATTTGCATCATGGATGTGCAGCCGACGAATCAGCAGCAACTGCACCATGCTATCATGTCAATATGGTTCGATATCTCTGAGGAATGTTTCCAACACCTTGTTAAATCTATGCCACAAAGAATTAAGGCAGTTCTGAAGGCAAAAGAGGTCCAACCGGGTACGAGCAAGGTGTACCTACTAAAGTGGCTGATGAATGTATATGTTTGACCTCAGCATTTCTGCTATTAATGGCTAGGTTGACCAAGCAAGCCAGTCATTTCACTTATACATACTGTACCTTTTTACATGTGGACCCCAAGCTGACCATTCAGTCTACTTAAAATCGAGCTTGAGCAGGTGGAAAAACTTGGTCATTTTGATATTTGCATTGATAGAGCTACAATACTACTATTATGATCTGTACAGTCCAACCAATCATTTGGCTCATCATATGTAGCTCAAATACTACATGTGTGGTTATTGGCTGGCTAATGCACAGTAAATAAAAGTAAGTTGCCAACAGTCAGAAGGAAATGCTAAATTTCAGAACTCCAGCTGAGTAACAGTCAAATTACATGGGAATGTGATAACTGACACACTATTTTTGGAAAAATAAACTGATTAGAAAACATATTCATGAAAAGTGTTTTTAAGAAAAACAGCGCCCATCTGATGTGCTGCTAAATTACATTTCCGCATGTAGCCCATAAAAAGAATACAATTAGGTTTGTCAGTGGTGCATGCATTTGTTGTAACACACTTGATACACAGCCTGATGAGCAAGAGGGATCATTTATCAACAACTTCCCAATGACATGTGTGCCTAATGGATGTTTTTCTGCCCATTTCAGATTGCATCTGGTTCAGCTCTAAGGGTTGTTTGAAGTTCAATAATTGCCTGTTCTCGCACACAAAAAAGTATTTTCTGCTCCACACGGTTACTATGTGTGTGGATGGCTTTCTGTTGCCATTGCTAATTTCGGTGCGCGCTCTATGACCAATTGTTAGCTTTTTACAGCTCATGTGATTTGTTTCACATTTGTACCTGAAAAATAAAAGAGTTGGAGATCTATATTCACTTTTTTTTTTTTTTTTACAAATGTGTAAACTCATTTTGCATAGCTATGCCAGTCAGGCGTTGCTAGCCGCAAACACCTACCTATCAGCTGTTAAACCATATATCAGCACAAAAGAACAAAACCTAGTGCATCTTTGCAATTTATATGCACAAATATGCACCTCGGCTCCCACTTTCCTCATGTGGAATGACACCAAGTGTGTTTTTATGGGCTACAAATTACAAGACCTGGTGTCAGCCCTGCCCAGTTGTCTGTTGCTAATCTGCTAAATTTCGCTCGATCTCTCAATTGTTCTGTAGTGCTAGCATGGACTGTGAGATAATGCAGGAAGTGTGCACAGGACACAGGACAGCTCTGACTTTTTTTTTTACATGGTCAATAGTACAAATGGCACAAAATGCTTTTAATGGTATATTTAACGGACCAAAATAGAAGTTTATTGCTGGGAAAATATGCACATTATGTTAAAGTGCATATAAACCCGAACGCCTACATCCTTTTTATGTAGTGGTACAGCTAAAATTAGAAATATAAGGCCTATGCAGATTATTACGTCTGTTCCTAGAATTTGTGTGTTGGCACAGAGTATCTATAGACTCAATTGTCTTTAATTATCTGCAGTATTCTGCTGCATGCACGCATTACTGTTTCATATATCTATATGGCAAAAAGCTAATCTTGAACATGCCATTGGGCAGCGTGAATACTTAGACCGTGGGCCTTTTTATAAAGGAACAAGATAAACAAAGAATGCTTGTAATGTTGATTATTTAGCTGCATCGCCTGATAATAACAGCTATTTCAGGGCCTCTGGCCAGATTTGCTATGCCGTGCTGTGCTTGTGCAGCCTTCTGTGCTATGGATTATAAGGCAACGCTTTCACTACTTCTGCACCAAGCAACAAGACTCTCTGAAAAATAGTACTAGCGTAGGCCGCAGCTTGCGAAATAATGTATGTAAAGAGGCATGTAGAACTCATGGAAGTAGGCCAGTTGGAAATAACTTACAAAAATAAATTTATTTAAATTCACTCATGAAAAAAAGAGGTTATTTGAACTTTCAGTCCTTACAAAATATTATCCAAAACCTAGATCTTTCGCTCAGCTTTTTTATGGAAGCCTCTATGGATACTTGTACACTTATACTTGGATACTTGTACACTTATACTTGGATACTTGTACAATATTAACAGTGGGTATCATAGGAGAAAAAATAAAGGTTCTCCTTTTAATTGTCTGAAGGAAGAAAGTCTGGTTGCTGTAGGCAGCAATGGACCCGTCTTTATTCTGTACTACAGACATTAAAGGATAAGTTCACCTTCGTGAACATGTTACAAAATGTTCCTGCTTCTGCAGCCACTCGGCAGTCCGCTGCCTCTGTATGACAGCAGTACGGGGAGAAGTTCCCCATACCAGCTGTCGCTTTTAAAAAAAGAGTTCTGCGAGTGAATGAATTACAAGTGCCAACATCCTTTGCGGCTGTCAGCTTGTAGCTCTCAATGAACTACCATGGCGTTGTTGAGCGCTCTGGTAGTAGTTAATTGATTCTTCCTGTCAGCGTAAGGCGTCGCTTCAAAATTAAAGCCTCGAGTCAGGAGGCGTTTGAAGCCTTTCAACACCAAACATTCAGGTCTATGGTAGCGCTTGGAAAATGCTATGGCAGGCAGTTGTGGTGTGGTTGTGGGCCGTTAAGATTAATTTCTGTGGTGGAATAGGCGTTTGTGGAGTGGTTTTACGCTCATTAAACGCTTCAAAACTGTCCACAGGGCATTTAGGGGGGGCATCTTTAACTCGTCATTAACGCTTGTAAAACACCAGTCTAATGCCCATACTAAAGCTCAGCAATGCGAGTCTAACGCTATAGGAGCGTTTGTTAAGCATTCCAAATTTATTGTGAACAAGTCCTAAAACTGCCTGCCTGTGCGATGTAGAGGCAGACAGCTTGCACTGACCATCTCCAGGAGTCCTGCATGGCACCAGAGATCAACTGATCGTTGGTGCAATGCTTTCCAGGCTCCTAAAAAAAAAAATTAAATGCAAACATTTTTGGTAAACGCACATTATTATTATTTTTTACCTGCACAAAATCATTCATTTTTTTTTTTTTTTTTTATGAATTTATCCTTTAATATTGCTGTAAGCAACAAGAACATTTTGTTCCTTCTGACATTTTAGTGGATGAAAGTTGTCCAGTGTGACCGAGATTTTTCCAAGTTGGTTCAAAGACAAAAGTTCAGCAGTGCGCAAATTCTATTTGTGATGTTCCAGAGGAAAGCATCGAAATCTATATTTCGAAAGGAAGGGTTTTACCACTTATATGGAAGAACCCTTTTACATAATCAAATGACTTGAATACATAACCTATAAAGCTTTTGCTTTATATAACCAAAACTGCATTGATCACTCAGCCTACTGGACAGTCTAGAAATTAGAAATTATTTTTCAGGATGCTGTGTGCTTGTGTATGTTCAGCAATTGTTCTATGTTGAGGGTTTGCAATGTATGGTCTCTGATGTGTCTTCACTTTGTTTTCCAGCTCAAGAAGTTACTGCTTTCTCCAGCACAGACGCCCACCGGCTCTGACTCTCACAATGACAGCAACTGCAGGCAAACAGGGATAACAAAACTTCGTCCTCACCGGCAGTGTCTGAAGGTAAAGGCAGATGTTTTGTTCTTAACTTTTGTGCTAGATAAGGCAATGCAAATATTTGGGCAATATCTATTATTGTTAGCTATTGTTGATGTGTTTGAATTTATCTACATGTTTACTTCTTTAGTTAAAGTGGTTCTAAACCTCAGACATGAAATATGAACAAAGCATATCCTTCCATAGTGTGTACTTGTCTCAATTATAAACATTAAGTGTTGTTTCTGTCTGCTGTTTCCTTCCTCTGCTTTTGGCATGAATCACTTCTGAAAATTTGTCCTGATACAAAGAGAAAAAGGGTGACAAGGAGGGACCTCCAGCTGATAAACCTCAGCTCTGTTTCTGTGTGCTGTGTGGAGGGGGTGTGTCCCTTCCCTCCAATCAGCTCTCAGCTCTCCTTACTGAGCTTTGCAGAGCGTAACTTCAGCTCTCTGCCCCTTTTTTCTTTTTTTTTTTATCAATACATTTTTATTGGGTTTATCAATTTACAACACTTGAGGTAGTTGCATCACCTTGTACAGGCAAACATTTAACAGAAAAAGAATACGGTACTCGGCGACCTAGGCCAGCCTACCCCAATTGGGTACAAACTGTAGGACTGGGAGGTCACCAAGATGATCAGTGGTACACCTATACAGCTAAAGTAAATACAAATAAAGGAGGGGGGAGGGAGGGAGAAAATTTAAATAAAGGCTGCCGTTAGTCATTATCTATACCAAAGATTCAGTATTTTATACTGTTATGCCCCGTACACACGAGTTTCTCGGCAGAATTCAGCCAGAAACTCTATGGGAGCCGTATTCTGCCGAGAAACCCGGTCGTGTGTACACTTTTCGCCGAGGAAACCGACGAGGATCTCGTCGGGCCAAATAGAGAACATGTTCTCTATTTCCTCGTTGTTCAATGGGAAATTTCCGCTCGCCGAGACCCTCGGCGGTTTCACAAGGAACTAGACGAGCAAAACGATGTGTTTTGCCCGTCGAGTTTCTCGGACGTGTGTACGAGGCCTCATTCTTCAGACTATAGGAAGATTTTTAAAGTAAGGAATCTTTTAAATATTTGGAAGATTTCGGGTAGGTTAACCACATTTTCCATTTTCTACGATAGGGGATTATAGAATCATTCTTATAGGCTAATAATAGTTCTAATTGAGCTTGGGTGTTTAATCTGGTGATGACCATTGGTAGGTTTGGGGCGTCTGCGGATTTCCATAGAGAGGCCACTGTAATTCTTGAGGCTATCAAAATATGTAAGTCAAACTGCCCCTTTTTTCTAACTGCACAGGCAAGCCTATAAATTCAGCACTTTGAATGGCTGTAGAGAAGAGATGACTGCAGATAAACAGGTACAACCTGTGTAGGAGGATTTGTTAAATCTCCGTGTATCACCTGAGGATAGTTCCTTCACTGGGTATATGTTAGGGTTTACAACCACTTTAAGCTCATTTGACAGAGCAATATCTGCACATGTTTTAAAGTACGCTCCCTCCCATTGGAAAGGTCCCCCATTTCCTGCATTGCCACCAGGGCAAGAGCTAAACAAAATGTCAGTTATTTAATACGAAGGATAAATTAAAGGGGTTGTTTTGCCAGAGAATTAAAGCACTCGTGGGAGGTTATTTAACACTATGGCAAATTATGTGTTTTTCGCTCATGGGTGCTCAAAGTGTTATGTAGCTTTGCAGAACTGTCAGTCACTCTGTTTATATTTTTTTACACTAGCTGTTGGCATTGACTTGTAAGACAGTTAGTAGGGCAGAGCAGAGCACATAAGGATATGGCGGCAAATGAGTCACAAAGGGGAGCATTAAACTTGTTTAGGATCAGATTACATAAATCATCCCATCGTCATCTTCCCATTCAATCACCTTTGCTTACTTTTTGAGTTCTCCAGTCAGAAAATATAACTAGGGAGACTATCCAGGTAAACAACAATGTACTACTTGTCACTGCTGTATAAACTCCCCTATTATTCCCAGCCTTATACTAATAATTATGGCCAGATCTCCAAACCCCTTTTCAAATTGTCTTGGACATTAGGTTACTTTTGTGACATCTGTTGTCTATGTCTGATTATGCATTTTTGTATAATGGCCTTTTTGCAGGTGGAGACTCCAGTAGAAAGACAGACTGGTGTTCCTCAGACACATGGCAGGGGCTGTACTGAGCTACAAAGGCATTTGGTGTCACCTGAAAGTGACTCTCCATCTTCAGCCAAGGATGACAGCCATGACAGCAATAAGGAAGTAGAAAGTGATTCATCTGAGGAAGATCGCAGTGAGGATGAATCTGGCAGCTTCTCTCCATTACCAGCTTTACAGAGCCCAGAACCTCAGTTCACATGTGAGCGGGAGAAGCAAGCCGTGGTGGACCTTATTAGGTATATGCACACCTACTGCCTTCCACCTAAAAAACATCACAGTGATGAGAAACACCAGCATTATACTGGTCTCCTGAAGAGACCAAAGACTAACACCACCCCATCTGTGCATTCTTGTTCCAACCAAGTAATCAAAGTCAACTCTGCTAATGCCAAGGGGAAGTGCTATGCACAGGGCAAGTTTAAAAGGACGAAACCAACCAGGACCGAGTCTTCAATCCTAAAAGTACTACTTGCGAAAGACATTTGTGGGGATGTAAGCAAGCCATACAGGTTGACGCAACCAGTATATGCAGCTTTTGCTAATTCTTCTTGTAGCCATGTAATGCAAGGAAAATCGGAGCATGGGTTGGGAAGGGGCAATAAAGCAGAACTGGAGAAAACTCATAAGCCATTTCTCTCTCTCAGGAGAGAGAACAGATCCATGGAAACAGACTCTGGAAGGCCAGCACATAACGTTTCCGAGCAGATGACCAATAAATCTGCATTCAAACAGGAATGCTCTGTTTATGCTGTCAGGCGCTCCAGTAGACTAAATCCAGAGTTCTGGTTTAATGATGAAGTTTCTCCCCAGACATACACAGCACAGGCAGGAAAAAATGCCCAGATTACCATGGAACAGTCTCTCTGCTTGACAACAGACCCTTTTGTTGATGAAGAGCAGTTGGCCGAAGTGGAAGTTGAAGAGTCTGTCGAAACCACTGGTCAAATAGAAGGTAATCGAACTCTACAAAACATGCTTGAAATGGATGCCAGGAAAGCACACAGTGATATTGTCAACCAAGTTTACCACCCCTTAGGTAAGGCTGGTTACTTCATAGTTGGGGCATATGTGTAAAATTTGCCAAAGAATCTTCTTAAAAATAAAAGCCATGCTATATATTACAATCTCTTCCATTGCATTTTCAAATTTTGTTTCTTAGCTGCAAAATTAATGCATGGACCATTTAAGCACGACCTTTGTTTCAATGGAAAGGATGAAATGGCAGAACTGCACATTAGTTGGATTATTCAGTAAGGTAGAAGAAAAGGTCAACTAATGATAAAGAAGACCTTGCTTGAAAATGCAAGGTTTGCTTATTTCCTAGCCCAACTCCTAAATAAAAAAACAGTTTAAACCCAAGGTGCCTTTTTATAAATGTTTTCAAACTAGATTCACACAAATCTGACCCAAATTAATTATTTCTCAATTGATTCCTATTAGAAAATTGAGTGAATCTTAAGTAAAAGTTGTATAAATCTTAAGTGAAAACATTTATAAGCATATCCCTAAAAAAAAAAAAAACATCTTGGAAGAAGAAAATGCTTCTAGATTTACCTAAGGGACACTGAAGCCTCGTAAAAGAAACATGGTTTTCCTTGTCAGGCTTGTCGAGAATCTTGTCAAGCTTTCTTTGCATACACACTGTCAAGACAAAATCTTGTCGTTCTCAAACGCGGTGACGTACAACGGCACTATAAAGGGGAAGTTCGATTCCACTGGCGCCACCCTTGGGGCTGCTTTTGCTAATCTCATGTTACTGCGTGTTAGTAAAAGTTTGGTGAGAGACGATTCGCTTTTTTTTTAGTCTGTTACAGCGTGACAAATGTGCTATCTCCATTACAAACGCTACTTTTACCGAATGTGCGCTCCCGTCTCATACTTTATTCTGAGCATGCACAGATTTCTAAGCATACACACGAACGTGTTTCTCGTCGTAAACCAGCCCGACGAGGAACACGACGAGGAAATTGAGTCTCCCGACGAGAAAAAAGAGAACATGTTCTCTTTTTTTCTCGTCAAAATCCACGACAGTTTTTTCGACGAAAAACATACACACAATCGTTTTTCTCGACAAAAAAGCTATGCCAGCATTTTTCTTGAGGGATTTTGCCGAGGAAAACGGTTGTGTGTATGTGGCCTGAGGATCCAAAATCTCCAAAACAATTATTCCTGCACTGTACAGTGTTAATCGGAGGGGAAGTGGGGAGGTGGTAGGGGGTTAGTCTTTAAAAGTCTGCAAAGATTTTCATGGGAAAATCCCAGGAGGCAGCGGTTGGGCACAGTGACATTACCCTGTGCCTTCGTGAAGTGGGGTCCAAATAAGTATTTTTTGTTTTCTTGAAAGGCTGCTTTTTGCCTTTTTTTTTTTGTATTATTATTATTTTTTTCATTTGAGGATTCTGGCTTTAATTAAAATCTTTTTATGCAAGGTTCAATTTAAAGCAGGCTATATGAAAACCTTCTCATATTAATGTATATGGGCAAACACTTTAGCAAGTTATGAATGTCCTTATTCAGGACTCACTTGAAATGTACATTGGTGTTAGATTATAATGGGTTATGCAGTTCAGTAATTTTTTGGTTTGCTAATCACAAGAAATGTGGTTTAGCAAGTCCTTTAACTGTAACTTTCAAACATTAAGAATCTGCTTTCAGATTGATTATTTCTGAAAGCAAATACGCCTGACATGCTGAATACAAATCTTAATGATGGTGGTACCTAAAGCCTCGTACACACGATAGGTTAAACCGATGAAAACGGTGTGATGGAACCGATCGTGTGTAGGCCCCATAGGTTATTTAACCTTAGGTTAAAAAAATGGCAACTTGCTTTAAAATTTAACCTATGGATGGTAACCGATGGGTCAAAACCGATCGTTAGTATGCAAAACCATTGGTTAAAAACCTGCGCATGCTCAGAATCAAGTCGACGCATGCTTGGAAGCATTGAACTTTGTTTTTTTTCAGCACGTCGTTGTGTTTTACGTCACCGCGTTCTGACACGATCGGTTATTTAACCTATGGTGTGTACACACTACGGACCATCAGTCAGCTTCATAGGTTAAAGTGGAGGTTCACCCTTCAAAAAAAATTCTGACATCACACAGAGTTGCGCCATCCTACCGACAGAATGCCGGTGTTTTTCTTTTTCTCAGCACATACCTCTTAATCCCGATTTTCACCTCACGGCAATCCCGCGGGAGTGGGCGTTCCCAAGCACTGCCTGTGATTGACAGGCTTCCGAACGGCATACCGCGCGTCACAGGTTGCCGACAGAACCCGAACGTCGTTGCGCAGGCGCCGTATAGAGCCGCACCGACGTTCGGGTTTTTTCGGCAACCTGTGACGCGCAGTATGCGCCGTTCGGAAACCTGTCAATCACAGGCAGTGCTTGGGAACGCCCACTCCCGCGGGATTGCCGTGAGGTGAAAATCGGGATTAAGAGGTATGTGCTGAGAAAAAAAAAAAACACCGGCATTCTGTCGGTAGGATGGCGCAACTCCGTGTGATGTCAGAAATTTTTTGAGGGTGAACCTCCACTTTAACCTAGGACAACTGTCCTTGAGACCGTTTTCATCGGATGGACTGATCGTGTGTACGAGGCTTAAGGCTTTAAACAAACTTTTAGCAGGATTTAGTAAGCTTGCTACATACTTAGTAAATGCTTACTGCATTTTAGAGCAGCATTTACTAGTTGGGTTTAAAATACCTTAGTGTTTAGGGCCCAACTTTTTTTTTTAATGCATCTCTAATCATAATACAGGACCAAAACTGTAAATTGACAGGCCAAATGTGGTCAGCACCTACATTCAGTTATGGATATATGGTCTATGAGTTCATCAATGCTGGACGTTCTTGGCTTTTAAAGGTTAATTACATTATTACATTAGTTCATTATGTGTCCTATTTGTTTGTATTCCTTGCAATCAGCAGTGCATGTGTTTCAGTGTTTTCTCTGGTTCACAGCCCCATCCAGTGGATGAAGTAACCATTACAGACTTTAGAATCAATTCACTATATAACACATTACATAACTGTGTTGGATTTGGGAAATTGTTAAGTAAAAAAAATATGTATTCTTTAATAATAGTTATAATAATAATAATTATTATTATTATTTGGGTTTTTCTTAAGTAAGAAATGTTGTTTAATATTAATAATAATAATAATTATTATTAGTATTATTATTTTTAATTACAATGATTTATTGCATTGCCTCTTATTGTATGAAAGTGAAAAGTGAAACCTAGTTCATTTCTTCTGCTTCCTTATCTTAAAGCGGGAGTTCACCCATAAATCAATTTTTCCCCTTAGATGGATGCTAGATGGATGCTCGTTTTGTCTAGGGGAATCGGCTAGTTGTTTTAAAATATGAGCTGTACTTACCGTTTTCGAGATGCATCTTCTCCGTCGCTTCTGGGTATGGATCTTCGGGAGCGGGCGTTCCTTCTTGATTGACAGTCTTCCGAGAGGCTTCCGACGGTCGCATCCATCGCTTTACTAGTAGCCGAAAGTCGGTGCGGCTCTATACTGCGCCTGCACACCGACGTTCGGCTTCTTTCGGAAAATCGTGACGCGATGGATGCGACCGTCGGAAGCCTCTCGGAAGACTGTCAATCAAAATAGGAACGCCCAGTCCCGCAGCCCATACCCGGAAGCGGTGGAGAAGATGCATCTCGTAAACGGTAAGTACAGCTCATATTTTAAAACAACTAGCCGATTCCCCTAGACAAAACGAGCATCCATCTAAGGGGAAAAAGTGTTATGTATGGGTGAACCCCCGCTTTAACCTGAACCTTTCTTGATGGCAGTTGCCAAAAGTACTTCTGATTGGCTGATTGAGCAGCCAGTCAGTATCATTACTGTATGCAGGGTCTTGCCTTGCTGCATGAATGTACCCTAAATCAGAGTCGAGGAAGCCCAGAATTGGTGAAAATGGTAATTTGTAGGAAGTGTTTGTTGATGTTTTGGTTATATTAAAGCACTAGGAAGGGTTAAAGACTAGGTCAAAAAATTTACTTTAGGACTCTTTTAGGGCAGATATCGACGGACTCCAGCCTTCTGTTAATGGCATGACATCAGAGTGACAGTTTTGAGATAATTTAGAATGTAATGACATTGATTTGCTTTTGTCCTGCTTCAAGTGTCTTTTGCATTTCCATAGACATGCATGGGAGCGCAAAATCCTTCTGAAGCAAACAAAAGTCCATCAACTCTGATCCTTGAAGTTTTTTGCATGTAACCTAAAAAATGATTGCTCATATTTACGCTCCTTAAAATATTGCTAGCTTGTCAGTGGAACTAATTGTTAACCCAGCTTTAAATCTTATAATCCTGTCTTTTTTTCTATGCTTTCAGATGTCACCAGATGCTCTACAGTTTCTTTGCCACAAACGTAAGCTTATAATTGAAATCAAGGAATATATTTTACAGAAAGCCAAAACTGTCTTATATTACAGTGTACATGTGATTCAGCTTTGTAAAATTCACCATTTATTAAGCTAATTTTGCACTGGTGTTTTGCTGCAGTGCGAACGACAGCGGCATTTTTGCTGCCATTTAACGGGTGTGAGGAGGGAGCTGTGGTCGCTGTGACCGTACACTTCAATGACAGATTACCGGCAGATACAGCTATCCATGGCTGATTGCAGCACAGCCAGTGATTACAGTGTTTTAGTGTCCAGCAGCGATCGCTGCAGGTAATCACTAGCTGCGCAAACAGCCATGAATAGCTGTGGCCACAGACAACCTGACTTTGCAGCCATAACTAGCCACTGTGCCAAAATGCCTGTGCGAATGTCACCTAAATTTTATAATGAGCCGATTTCTTGGGCACCAGTACATTTCTATATCCATCATACTAATAAAATCACACTGTAGAATGTGTATACAGGCGGTCCCGGGTTACAAACAACATTGGGACTGTAGGATTGTTCTTGAGTTGAATCTGTAAGTCGGGAGAGGTACATTTTTTAAGTATAGCTCCAACCCCAAAAAAATGTAAGCTTTTTGGATAGCATAGGGAAGGGTTAACACCCCGGTAACGTTTGTTTTGCTGTCTGTGCCCCTGTTCAGAAGATTTCACTTCACTTTCTGTCCCCATGGCAATTGGATTTTGAAAAATTTGGGTTGTTGTGGACACACGATCTGAAATTCCGACAAGAAAATCAGGGATTTTTTTTTGGCTCAAACTTGAGTTGCATACACACGGTCACACAAAATTCCGACCGTCAAGAACACAGTGATGTACAACACTATGATGAGCCGAGAAAAATTAAGTTGATGATTTTTTTTTTTTTGCGTCGGAATTGCATACAGACGAAGAAGAACTTTTCCGGTCGTAAAAAATTTGAGAACCAGCTCTAAAACTTTTGTTGTCAGAAATTCCAACAGAAAAAGTCAGATGGAACATACACATGGTCGGAATTTCCGACCGAAAGCTTGCATCAAACTTTTCTTGTCGGAAATTCTGACCCTGTGTACCAGGGTAGATTTCCTAGGGGTCCTAGGGGTAGATTTCCTCTCACTTCCTGTTGTCTCCCTCCATTTGTAAGTAGGAGTCATTTGTAAGTCGGGTGTCTGTAATTAGGGGACCGCCTGTACATCATTGTCAAGAAAAAATTCATCACTGTCATTTAAAACGCATGCACAAAGAAGTTTTACCTGCAATGAATGTTTGTATGCCAGATTTACTGTTTTAAAGCGGAGCTCCACCCTAAAGTGGAACTTCCGCTCATCGGAACCCTCCCCCCTCCGGTGTCACATTTGGAACCTTTCAGGGGGGAGGGGGGTGCATATACCTGTCTAAGACAGGTATTTGCACCCACTTCCGGCCATACAGTCTGCAGGTAGACTGCGGGCAGAACGTCCAAAAAACGTTTTGGGAAACACACAGCTCCCATTACACAGCGGGGACCAGTGAGCTTGGCGCAGCGCGACTCGTGCATGCACCGTAGGGAAGCGGGCAGTGAAGCCGCAATGCTTCACTTCCTGGTTCCCTCACCGAGGATGGTGGTGGGGGCAGCAGAGTAACGAGCGATTGCTCGTCTTCTGCTACCCACGTCGCTGGACTCCAGGACAGGTAAGTGTCCTAATATTAAAAGTCAGCAGCTGCAGTATTTGTAGCTGCTGGCTTTTAATTTTTTTTTTTTTTTACAGAGGAGCTCCGCTTTAAAGAATATTCTATAGCCTGCACACAATTTCTTTGTCTAACCTTTTTACCAGGCATTAGGTCAAGTAATATTCTACAGTGTATTTTATCACCTTTTGGAAGACATTGATATTGTATTTTCTGTTGTACCCTGTAAGAAGGCATATAGACCTTTTGTCTGGACATCATTGCGATCTAAACGGTCCTCTCTTTATCTGTCTTTTGGTATATGGTTTATTCTTCCTGCCTTATTACTAGGCAGTTTTGAACACACATTTAAGTTCATTATTATTATTATTATTATAAACTGTCACATTTTATGTTATTTTGCAGGACATCGTCATTTGAGAAGAGAAACTTTGACCAAGGACTTTCTGTTGAGCTGTGTGGGACTGCAGGTAAGGCATTCAAATATAGTTTGCTTATAGTTGGTCATCAAATACCCACATCCCTGCTCCCTCACAGATGCCAACATTTTCTCCTTGGCTTCTTCTAGGTGTCAGGTCTTAAGGCCCTTTTAATTGGCTAGCAAGAATGATGTTCATTCATTCTGGCACTGAAGTGTGCCAAGAATGTACACTGAGCTTCACATGCACAGCTTGGTGTACATTCTAAAGACAATTGTGAACAGGCAGGTAAGCTTGTTCCTCCCTTAATACATGTTCCAAAATGTGAACTTTTCCTTTAAGGAGTAGCAATAAAAAATTGTGGATTCAGCTAGCCCTCAAATTTTGTTCAGAAAGTCAAGATTGGCTTATGATGTAGAGCGCTTGTGAAGCAAATGAGAAATTACAACTGCCTACATTTCAGCTAAAGTAGTGGTCAACCCCCGAAAGTCATTACATTTTCTGAAACAGTGTAACATAAACAATTGTTATTTTTTGTAAATACCTAGTTTCTCCTTTTTTTTTTTTTTTTATAATTTTTGCATCTCAGTGCTGCTGACCTCTTGCAGCAACCTTCTGTCTACAATAATACATTTCACTAATGCCTCCAAAGCATTAGTTAGAGGGGGTTTTCTGGCGCTGAAAACAATAGAATACACCCACATAATATGCTATCAAACAGCGACGTATACTCTCCAGTTCCAGGGTACTATTTTTATAAAAGCTGTATATTAAAATGTGTAAAACCACCTTTGAAATTACAGTAAAATATTACTGCATATACGATTTTGTATTAATTGGGCTTACATATCATGTAGAACTTTGAACAGAATATGTAGTCATGAACTTTGTGTAGACATATAGAAGAGAAACGGAGTACCATAAAACAACTTTAACATTAAAAATCTATTACACAACATTACAAAATAACTCTCCAGATAGAGGTTCACAGCATGCAAAGGTTTCAAATACAGTTGACATGTGGACTTCATTCTTTTTGGGAATCCTTCTTCAGGAGAACGTTTACAGAATCAGTACACTGGAACCCACTCCTAATCTTTTTAATAGAGTAATATCAGCCAGTATGGTATACTGGAATTCATAGCATGTATATATTGCCCATAGAGGTGCAAATCAGTAAGATATGGTGAAGCCACTGCATCTTGGGTGAGAAATGTAGATACATTCAGTAAACAGCCAATAGTCTTGTACTCCTAATCTTACAATAGAAGGACCAACTTCCCAATGGGGAACCAACCAGACCCAATGTGAGTAAGTCACTATAAAGATGGTAATCAAAGTAGTCAAGGCACATAAAGAGGCGATCTTAATCTTAGAAACAAACAGTTCGCATCAATCCAGCCTGTCTTTTGATTTATACGCATGTTTATTTCCCATGTACCATAATTATATAGATGAATACACTCACAGAAAGCCATGCTATGCATTTCATAACTAGTGTTTTTTTTTTTTTATTGAAGGTCTGACGCCCCCAACTACTCCTCCATACAAGCCTGCAGAAGAAGATCTGTACAAACCGGAGATTAGTCAGGACACTGTAAATAATGATCCCTTGATTACCTCGCCTGTAAAAATGGAAGTGACTGAAAAACGTCTCTCTCCAAATAGGAGACTGTCAAAGAAACAGCCCGAGAGGACTGAATTGTTTGCACACTTAAGTAGAACCTCATCCGTCCCTGATAAACCCCCACCACAAGGAAATAAGAGGCCATTTTCCCGGTCATTTGGAGACCATGATTATTGCCAGGTGAAGAAGCCAGAGCCAGCTTTCCAGAGAAAAGTGATAAAATCTGTGGACCTGCCATACTATGGTGACAGGAAGCAAAAAGTGCCTCCAGTACTGGAGAGGAAAATGTTCTCTAATAAAGAGGACAACAAACTGCTGAAGGACCATGAAATTCGAGCAAGTCTCACCAAGCACTTTGGTTCTCCAGATACCACTCTTAAAGAAGACGATAATGTTACATGTACCAGCCCTGAGTATGATTCAGCCTTTGAGGACAGTGAGAGTGAGTGCAATTCTCCAGAGGATGTCTTCTTTTCTCCGCTTCGAAAAAAGTCGTATTGTCATAGGAGCCCTCCACCCAAGCCACAGAGCTATCCTCGAAGTCAGGCTACTGCTCAAATTATCCACACACCCGATAACAGGAGATCACACAGGTGTGATAATCACTCATTTAAAGCTTTATTTATCTTGTGAAAATGGTCATATACAAATGTTTCCTTATATTAAAAACAAAAAAAAACAGTATTATGCAATATAGAAATAGGTTTGTGAGCCAATTGCATTTTTCATGGTTGGATGTACTATTTACAAGAAAAAGTAATACTTGTCTGGAATTGGGCCTGTACCTGTGAAGTAAAGACTGGCAGCAGTTAATTTTTGATAACCTCTTACTGACCACCTATGTATATGACCGCAAACTGGGTGGGCCTTAATGCCCACATGCCTCAAATGTCGACTGACCTATCGCAGGCAGCTCTTAATCTGTTTAAGGTCGGGAGCAAGACAGATGGGCTCCCGATCACGTGACCACTGTGACAGCCAATCAGAGTGATCACATGATCAGAAAGTCCATCCTGACTCTGCTGGGAGGAGTTTGGGAAGGATTTAAGGAGAACAATGTAGTAGCATCTGAAGTCACAACCACCCATCATATTATATAACCTACCTTGAAATTTTAATTAAAATTGGAGAATTAAGTAGAGCAAGGTATACAAACGTGTCCAGGCTATGAACATTCAAATAATTACATATTCCTAAGAAACAGCGAACAAGCATTAAGACAAGTCCTCACTGATCTCTGAAGCTGCACCCACACTGGAGCATTTAATCTTTAAATTCACAGAAGCATCATTAAAATTGTTTTCTTTGCCAGCTTAGCTTAATCTGCTCCCCTTTCCCATCAGTGACTGCACAACTTTCAAGCCTACTAATTTCTAATGTAAACACAGAGCAGGAGCTTTGAGATCAGGGACAAGGGAAGCTGAGCTGCTGAGAGATTAACAAATTCAGTGTTTTTGCTGTGAACTTTAAAGACTAATTATTCCACTGTCTTCAGCTACATAGGTAAGTAAGAGCTTTTTTTTATTAAAGCTCATTTACTGCTTGTTAAGATAATGTTAATACTTGAAAATCCATTTCCTGGATACATGTTTATTTTAAGAAAACTATACATCTAGTGAGGTGTCTGTGAACTGTCTGATTTGGGCCCAGCTGCAGTATTTGCTGGAAAACATAGAGTTCCACACCGATTTTTTTTTCGGCACCCGTTCTGCTGCCAGAAATTAAATACTGTAAAGCATGTGATTAATAAAAATCGCTGTTCAATTACATGTTTTTTTAATTGACTACCCAGCATGCACCTCCCGGTCTCGCGCATGCACATTCTAAACAGAGCGTAGCGCTGGAATATTCATCATTCCAAAAAAATGAATAAGCTTTGTTCCATTGGACTTTACATAATCCTCCCAATAGTACTAAGACGAAAGTTAAAATATAATTTTTTTTGGCACCAAACTGCATTAAAAGCATAATAAATGCAATTTAAAATAATCCATAATGAGAGAGGTCAAAGTTACACCATCAACCTAACATATCCCAGTTGACATGCTTGTATGGTTGATGTGGTAGGGTCGATGCGTTTCACAGGAATACCCGCTTCGTCATTACCTCATAGACTTCACTTTGTATCCACATGTAATCATCACATAAAATTGGAACTGAAAATGAGACAAAGTATCACATGAAAAATCATCAATAAGTCAAAGAAAGAAACATGCATACATCATAAGCCAAAAGTCTTTCCTCGTTTCTTGTGAAGATTGACTTTTGGCTTATGATGTGTGTATATCTTTGACTTATTAATGATTATTTATGTTTGACTCATTTTCAGTTTCAATGTTATGTGATGATTACATGTGGATACAAGTGCAGTCTATGAGGTCCCGAGGCAGTGGGTATTTCAGTGAAACACATCTACCCCATCACATAGACCAGGGATAGGCAATTAGCGGACCTCCAGCTGTTGCAAAACTACAAGTTCCATGAGGCATAGCAAGACTCTCACAGCCACAAGCATGACACACAGAGGCAGAGACATGATGGGACTTGTAGTTTTGCAACAGTTGCAGGTCCGCTAATTGCATATCACTGACATACACCATACATCATCTGAACTGGGATATGTTAGGTTGATGGTGTAAGTTTAACCTCTCACATTATGGATTATTTTTACTTGCAATTATGCTTTTAATGTGGTTTGTTGCAATAAAAATATGTATATTTTAATTTCTGTGTTTGTACTATTGGAGGCATATGTAAAGTCCCATAGAACAAAGTTTTTCTTTTAAATGAAATATATTTAGGTGAACAGTTGCATCTTCCAAAATTCTGTTCAGCCACCCTTGCGATACACACACCACTGACCTACTGTTATTCAGAGAAGGAATCAATATTCAAAGCCTTTTGTTTCCCCAGCTTCTGGGGTCAGCTTCATGCCTGCTCCCCATGAATACTAAGTCTGAGTAGATGGTGGGTATTTATGTTTGCTTTTTTCTACTAATATTTTTCTACTAATATGGTGTCAGACCATTTCTTTCAAATGGGACAAAGCTTATATTGGCATTAAAACCATGCCATATACTCCTGCCAGCCATGCATTAGTGTCATCTGTTGATTAGACTGGATGTCAAGTATCCAGTTATGGACAATAAGATGGTATTTCTGTAATAATTGTGTTGTTAAATTATTCATAATCTTTGATATATATTCTATGTATATTGTGCCCCATGGCTTCAAAGATTGCTTACAGTAGGGCTAATAAATGCTTAATATGTGCATACTGCATCTTTTATTCACATGCAGCCTTTGTACTTTTCTAGCAGACGCGAGATCAGTGAGCAGAGACAGAATGGACACTGGAACCAAAGGCAAATCTACAGGAAGAAAGAGCAGGTAATTGGGTTTTTAAGAATCACATAAATTAGCTCATTATGATGGCTGACATTGCCAAATATTTGCACACATTTATCAACTCTTTAAGAATCTGTATGTGCATATATTAAATGAGATTATGGTTGATGATGAATTATTAAAGCTTAAGGACATCTACAGTGCCTTGAAAAAGTAATACCCCTTGAAATTGTCCACATTTTGTCATGTTACAACCAAAAATGTAAATGTATTTTATGTGATAGACCAACACAGAGTGGCACATAATTGTGAAGTGGAAGGGAAATTATAAATGTTTTTAATTATTTTTTTTACATATCTGAAAAGTGTGGCGTGCATTTGTATTCAGCTCCCTTCACTCTGATGCCCCTAACTAAAATCTAGTGGAACCAATTGCCTTCAGACGTCACCTTATTAGTAAATAGACAGGTCAGGGATAAAGTTGTGGAGAAGTTTTAAAGGGGTTGTAAAGATTATTTTTTTATTTTCTAAATAGCTTCCTTTAAGCTAGTGGATTGTTGGTTCACTTACCTTTTCTTTCGATTTCCCTTCTAAATGTTTTTTTTTTTGTTTGTCTCAATTTCTCACTTCCTGTTCCTCCTCAGTAAGCTGTTTTGGCCGACTAACCCCCAGCCAGAATGGCTCGGATGATGGGGGCAAGCTTACTGAGGAGGAACAGAAAGTGAGAAATTCAGACAAAGAAAAAAACATTTAGACGTGAAATTGAAGGAAAAGGTAAGTGAACCAACAATGCACTAGCTTAAAGGAACCTATTTAGAAAATAATAAACAAACCTTTACAACCCCTTTAAAGCAGGGTAATGTTATAAAAAAATATCCCAAGCTCTGAACATCTAACTGAGCACTGTTCAATCCATCATCCTAAAATGGAAAGGATAACTGCAAACCTACCAAGACATGGCTGTCCACCTAAACTGACAGGCCAGGCAAGGTAAGCATTAATCAGAGAAGCAGCCAAGAGGACCATGGTAACTCTAGGGAAGCTGCAGAGATCCACAAGCTCAGGTGGGATAATCTGTCCACAGGACAACTATTTGTCTTGCACTTCATAAATCTGGCCTTGGAAGAGTGGCAAGAAGAAAGCCATTGTTGAAAGAAAGCCATAAGAGGTCTCGGTTACAGTTTGCAAGAATCCATGGTGCACTCAGAATCCGGTGCAGCTGTGCATTGTAACCAATCAGCTTCTAACCTCAGCTTATTCACTTAAGTTTTGGCAATAAAACCTGAAAGCTGATTGGTTTCTATGCAGGATTGCACCACATTTTGCACTCTCTAGCTTTAGTAAAGAACCCCTTGTGTGTGACGGAATACTAACAACTAAACGTGGTAGCAGCATCATGTTGTGGGGATGTTTTTCTTCAGCAGGGACAGAGAAACTGGTCAGAGTTGATGGGAAGATGGATGGACCCAAATATAGGGCAATCTTAGAAGAAAACCTGTTAGTCTGCAAAATAATTTTGACTGGGGCGGAGGTTCACCTTCCAGCAGGACAACAACCCTAAACATACAGCCAGAGCTACAATGGAATTTTTTGGATCAAAGCATATTCATGTGTGATGCCTCGTACACACGACCGAGAAACTCAATGGGCGAAACACATCGTTGAAGCCGTCGAGAAACTCGACAAGCCAATTTTCTCCATTCCCGTCAAGGAAATAGAGAACATGCTTTATTTTTGGCTCGTCGAGTTTCTCGACAGTTTCCTCAAAGAAAATGTACACACGACCGGTTTCCTCGGCAAAAAAATATCTCTCAGCAAGTTTCTTGCTGGTTTTTGCCGAGAAACTCGGTCGTGTGTACGAGGCCTTAGAATGGGCCAGTGAAAGTCCAGATCTAAATCCAATGGAGAATCTGTGGCAAGACTTGAAAATTGCTGTTCTCAGACACGTTCCATCCAATCTGACAGAACTTGAGTTATTTTGCAAAGAAGAATAGGCAAAGATTTAATTCTCTAGATGTGCAAAGCTGGTAGAGACATCCCCAAAAAGACTTGCAGCTATAATTGCAGCGAAACGTGGTTCTGCAAAGTATTGACTCAGGAGGGCTGAATACAAATGCACGCCACACTTTTCAGATATTTATTTGTAAAATATTTTGAAAACCACTTATCATTTTCCTTCCACTTCGCAATTATGTGTCCCTTTGTGTTGGTCTATCTCACATACAATCCCAATAAAATACATTTAAGTGTAACATGAGAAAATATGGAACATTTCAAGGCGTATGAATACTTTTTCAAGGCACTGTATAGTTTTGTGCACAAATCTGCAACAGCTTTCAGTGTTCCCTCTTTGCCTGTATGCTCGGCAAAGGTCTAGCACTTTATAGAGGTGATGGATCTTGTCTGCCATTCTCCACACATTCCTTTTGGACAGCGAGGCAAGTAATGGGCCAGTCTGTCCCTGACTTGGAAAAAGCTTGAGCATATTGGGTGTTGGAATATGCTTGTTCCAGGTCAGTGACTTCCAAGTAGAAAAGCAAGGAGTACAATTGCAGCATCAACAATGTAAAAAAAAAAAAGGCAGCAATGGCAGCTTTAATCTTTTGCTCTAAAGCAGATAGAATGCCAGTCAATGCACCACTGTAAAATAAATAAAGTACTGCAAATAAATCACAGAGGGCATGGAAAATAGGATAGGGTTTCTGGACCTATTTATATAGGTGGAGGTACACTGAATAAATGGGGGATTTGAGCCACAGCTGCAGCCAGTGATTACCATGTTAACCTGAGCCCGATAACGGGTTTTCAGCATTTTGTTTGGAGTGCCTTGAGTAAATCAAAAGCCATGGATTACCTCCCAGGCTACAAAAGCTTTTACTCTGAAAAGGTGATGTTCTCTGGGTCAGGCCGTAATGAAGGCACTAGGAAAACAATCTGTATGAGAAGAGGAATGCTCTGTGGGTCATTGAACCTTCCTGTGTCTTATGATGCAGGTGCATTATACGGCAGGTCACTGAGCAGCATAGAGAAGTAAAAAATTGTAGTCAGAGGGTGAATCTGCAGAGACAACTTTTTCTTTCCAGGCTTCACATGAATTTGAAGAGCATAACGTGGCTTTGCTTGGCAGTGTACACTAGCAGACATCTGCTTTGTTTAGGGTTGCACCGAAACCACTTTTTTAAGGCAGATACATTTTTTCAAGTACTCGCCGGTTACTGATACTTTTTTTTTTTTGTCATGTGACAGTAGCACTAATATGTGACACTGATGAGGCGTGGACTGTCAGTATTTTTTTTTTTTATTTTGTAATTTTTTTTTACAATCCTTTTTTTGGGGGCTTTGGCTTTCGTTAGATTTCAGGGGTCTAAATACACCTGACATCTCCTCTTTGAGACAGAGAAAGGGTCTAAGGACACAGATTCCCCAGTCCCTTTCTCTGCATCCTCAGCTGCACTGAAGATAAATGGTCAGGAGACAGCGGCTCCTGTTCATTCATAAACTGAAGCATCATAAACATAGTTTACTATGCTCAGTTATGACTGGAAAGATTCAGTGATCAGTGACTCATCAGTGACAGTGTGCATTGAGTAGAGGAAGGATCTGGTAAATGAGATTTACCGACTCCTCCATCCGCTCTCCATCCTAACAGATCTGGGTCAGGGGGGGACCGGAGGAGGACATGGAGGGGGAGGGGTGACGGAGCAGAGGAGGACACGGAGAGGGAGTGGAGAAGGACGCGGAGGGGGAGCGGAATAGGACGTGGAGGGGGAGCAAGATAGAACGCGGAGGAGGATGCAGAGGGGAAGTGAAGAAAGACACAGAGGGGGAGCGGAGGAGCACATGGCGGGAACCTTGGAAGCATGGAGGAGGACAACGGGGACAGTCAGGGAGATCGGTGCTGCGGTGGGGGTCATTACACTGATCTCCCTATATAGATTTCAATAAAGCAGCTGAAAGCAGTGGGAGGGAGAACAGGAGAAGCGTCTGTCAGCTGCCTTATTTAAATCTATACAGGGAGATTGGTGCTTGTAATGGCCCCCACCGCAGCACCGATCGTCCCTGACTGCCCAGGTATCGGATTAGGCATCGAAGCATTTGCACGAGTACAAGTGCAAATTCTCAGGTATAGGCATCTGTGCAACCCTAGTTTTGTTATATTGGTTTAACATGTTAAAATGTTCCTATGCCTACATTTTATTATTATTTAAATTTGTTTATTGGGTGTTATTGGAATTTTTTCCCCAGAAAGGTAGAAAACACATAATTGGGGGGGTAGTGCTGAGGGGAGAGGTTATAATCCCCACAGACCCCTTTGAGACTCACTCCATTATAGGAATCCTTAAACTTAAGAGATTTTTAAAGTTGAACTGGCATTTTTCTTTTTGTCTATCTGTCCCAGAGACAGATGTTACTAGCACATTCATCCCTTCCATAAAATGTTAATTTTTCCCATTACCTAATGCTCCAGTGAGTCACCAGGACAAATAGTGGGGGTGAATCTCCCCAATATCGAGCAGAGCAAATTAAAAAGATGGAGGTTTTAACTATTCAAATCCAAAATATAGAGAAAAAGCTTTAGGTAGAGTTCTACGTTTACTTCACTGTGTATGTAGACTTAATTTGGCTAATGGAAAGGCAGTTGTATTATTGAGCAAAGGTTAGGAAAGCAGGCTTGTCATAAAGCAACTAATCAGGTAGTATGTTCTTTAGACATGTAAGTTTTTGACAAGGTCTGAAAGATCACAGAAGTTAATGTGTTTAGAGGCTACAAAATAATTGGACAGTGATGCTAATTATGACACTTTATGATCGCATTTGCAACCATGGCTGTTCAGAATTAAAGGTAAACTCCAAAGAGATATAAAATACAGTACTAAATGCATTTCTGTATTAATCAGCACACCCTTATTTTTCTTTAAATATTGGCAGTGTAAGTATCTGATTTTTTTTTTTAAGGTTTTCAGCCTCTTACAGTCTCTGTGCAGCAAAGCTCAGATTGGGGAAGGGAGAAACTAGAAAGAGGCAGTCATTTGTGCTGCAGTGTAAGGATCAGGTGGATAGAAGTTAAAAGGGCTTACAGAGAGCTGAGATCATCACTCTGCTGCTTTTCCTATTACTGTCAGAGAGTTAAGCTCATTTGCCTGCTGCTTCTCCCTTTACTGTCCAATCACAGGTTAGGGGAGGGACAAGACCTGTGAGTGTTACTGAATTGTAGCCACGAAAAATCAGGTCTCCTGCTCTACCAGACTGAGCTGTGCTGTGTAGTAGAGATGTAATTTGTCTTTCCTCATTATAACATTAATGTAAAAACTAGATTACTGGGTCCTAGTAATTTAATTACAAAATAAACCAGTTGATGGTTTTATGTAAAGAACAATGTGCAATATTTTATATTGGATATTTATGTTGCAAAAGGAAAATATTTTTCATAATCCCCATTAAGGCATTTTATTGATTGAACTTTTTTTATTATCTGAATTTTAATGATTAAATATTTTTTTTTCCTTCTCCAATGGATTAAGCTCAGTCTTAGTCAAGTGAAAATATCTCTAAGTTGCAGAACTTGAGGTTAATCAGCCGCAAAGGTAGAAAACAAGCAGTGCGAGCCAAGAGCACACTGTGGATGAGATTTAAATGGGCCACAATGTCCTTCAAAATTACACCGCTACTAGCCAAATCTATTGAAAATTCAATAAAGTTGGAGCTGTATAACACCACTATGTTCATAAAACATCTTTCATAATTCAGAAGACTTAAATAGATTTTTTTAGTCTTTATTCATCTTAGGCAATCACAATATGATGTTCTTAGAGATCCTATGTGAGTTTAAAATTCTATCATTGATTTTTAGGATGTTGCCACTTGTAAATGATCATAGCAAAGAAATAAGATTTAATTAGGAAAAATAAAAAACAATGTATTAAGTGGTGAGGCAGTAGCTGTTGTGTTTGGAATATCAAAGATCTAAAACCGGGTTGTAAAAATAGTGGGATTACATCAGGTTATGATGAGCTGGCACAAAAAGAACCAAAAAGCCCTCCACTAAATCAGTGGGATGCACAGCAGTTATTTGCCTTTCTCATTCCATCACAAGTCCCATAATTATTTCTCATTTTAGGAGAGTGGGCAAATCAAACTCCAGTCCTAAAGGTGGATGGAGCAGAAGCTGCCACTAAACGAAGCTTTAGGGTTTATTATAGGCAAATAGGCTGTTCACTTTTCAAGGGAAGTTGCACTTTGCAGGGTGAAGTTACCCAAGTGCTAAGTAAATGAGATGAAGCTCTATCACTTCCATCACGTACAATTAAAAACTTAAATTTAAATTTAAATTAAAAATTAAAAACATTCAGTTATGCCTGGTAGTTGTATAAAAATTAATTAAATACACTATTTCTCAAACATAGTTGGCAAATTTTATAAATCAGACCAATGGCTTTGTACAAAGTGCAGTAACCCATGGGCCCTGGACTTTGATTTGCTTCAAACTGTAATTTTGATTATATGGTTCACTCCGCTTTGACACAAGGTCATCTCACGTTGTATTGCCTTAACCACTTTCCGCCCACCCACCGTGAAATGACCGAGGGGCGGTGCAGAGGCCGCTTTGTGTTCCTGGGGCACGGCACAGCCCCGATCTCGGTAAGGAACCGGTGACATGGCTCTTTAACCATGTGATCGGATGTGTCCAATCATAGCTGGTCACATGTAAATGCAAAAGTGCCCTTTATCAGCTCTCCTCGCCTCACACTGACAGAGTGTGTGGCGAGGAGAGCCGATCAGCGGCATCTCCTTGCAGACCAGGACAGGTCTAGGACCAGGACAGGTAATCAGGGCACTGATCATCAGAGCCCTGATTACAGTAAAGCCCCAGCAGTGCTCATCAATGACCCCAATCAGTTCCCATTAGTGATTTAATTTACATTATCCCTTCTTTCTGTATGTTGATGATGGCACTGTAATTATTTTTTTTATTAAAAAAAAACGTCTAGTTCTCTGCTGCTGGTCACTTGTTCAAAAAAATATATCAATTAAGTGTTTTAAATTGTCAAACAAATATATTTTTTAACTCAAATCTTTATTTTTTGCCAATAACATGGTGTGGGTGGATTTCTGACAGTCACATGCTTTCACGCCCCTCCAGCCTGTGTCTTAGAATAAGAGGGAGGTGAAGCCGGAATCAATCTACATGTAATATCCCGCCCCTATTGTGTTTAGCTGGTTAGTGAGAATGGAGGAGGAGGGAGGAAGTGGGCTGTCAATTACCACTGTGTATACGCCCACATGTGTGACTTTATAGTCACATGGGCTGCTCAGATGTGATATGGAGTATATGCTCAGCATAGAAACTCACTGAAAACTGAGTATGTACAGAGTTGTCAACACTGCTTTGCAAAATCCCTAGCTGAATTAACGACATGGACAGAAGGGAGAGAGAGAGAGAGAACAGCAGGATCAAGCAGGTTTTTGCAGAATACAGAAAATACACAATTTATTCATAGTTTTTTATGATGTGGGTTTAATGTCACCTTAAGAAGGGATTTTTTTTCTGAAAACCTTGTCATATAGTGTCAAGTCCTGTGTTGTCTTTGCAGGATGATGGATGGGTAATTGTCATCAGAAACCTCTCAAACAGCATTAATGCTCATGAGCTGAAGAAAAGATTTGAAGTGTTTGGTGAGATCCTTGAATGTCAGGTCCTCAACAAAAGCAGGTAACTAACCATCTTTTTCCTCTTTTATTTGATAGAACTGAAAATGCATAAAATCCAAATTGCACATTGGCACCAGAGCGCTGTTGAAACACAGTTTAAGGAATTATGGGTATTATTGGTATTGTACAAGTTAGAAACGGATGCCCACTTCTTAACTATCTTATGTCCCTGGGTAACTATAGAAGATTTAGGAAATTACAGTGTAAGTCTAGTGACTAGCAGACATGTGTCCTACTTATCATTTGCATGTAAAAACTAAAAACATATACAAATGTTTGTCACAATACAGTATGTTTGGCTGTTTGCCTGGAGTTTGACTTTAATGGCTACCTTTTTTTCTAAATTCCAGCTCCCATATGCACCAATAAATAAATATATATATATATATATATATATATATATTAGGGCTGTGCGTTAAACGCGATATTAACGTCAATATTTTTATCGCGCGATTAACGCGGGAGCCCTCGGGGTGGACGTGCAGAGTGTGCAGCGGCGCGACTTACCTTCTCGCTGGATTTACAGGCAAGTTACTCACCTTGTCCCTGGATCCAGCGATGCCACCCCGCTGTGTGATCGGCGATGCCACCCCGCTGTGTGATCGAGCGGGTCCTTCTCGCTCGATTCACAGTGTCTGTGTGCCGCCGATCTCCGTTCGCTGCGACGTTACGACGCACAGGGACGGAGAACGGCGCCAAATTCAAAAAAGTAAACAAACACAATACACACAGTATACTGTCATCTTATAGATTACAGTATACTGTATGTAAAAAATACACACCCCCCTTGTCCCTAGTGGTCTGCCCAGTGTCCTACATGTACTTTTATAAAATAAAAACTATTCTTTCTGCCTGAAAACTGTAGATTGTCCAAAAGTGTCCCTTTATGTCAAAAATGGTTTTAGATCAGCTAGAAAACAGCGATCATAAATTATAATCACTTGCAGAATTGTGCGATATTTGTGGGGAAATTCATCATAAATTAGATAGATTAATCGTGAGTTAACTATGAAATTAATGTGATTAATCGCGATTAAAAATTTTACTCGTTTGACAGCACTAATATATATATATATATATATATATATATATATATATATATATATATGTACTTTTTTTGTAAAAATATCAAAGCTTTACATTATATCTACAGACACGTACCTTACTGTCCTCCATCCATGATTCCAAACGTATCTATTGCTTCTGTCTTACGTCCTTACAGACTGTAGGTCATGACACAGGAAGGAGTTGACCAGCTGACCTCATTAGCACACACCCTGCATCATCCACCCTCCCATTCCCAGGTGCACATTTATTTAATGAAAACACAATCAGATTGCATAGTGTATGGCCATCTTTATACAAGTACATAGAATGGAGTGGCCAAAAACTCAACTGTCTAGCCCCGTTCACATCTCTGCATAGTGGAAACTTGCATTTTTTATTTATTTTTTGCGAGGTGGGCCATTTTGGAGAATTTGTATGAACATGGCCATACACCATGCAATCTGATTGTATATTGTGTATTTAGTGAGAGGGGGGGTGATCATTGATTGTTTGCATTTCATTTAAACAAAACATGCAGCTGGGAATGGGAGGGTGAATGATGCAGGGTGTGTGCTAATGAGTTAGAATAGAGCTAGGGCTAAAGGGACCCCAAAGACCCAAAAGACAGTAGAAAAAGAGGGGGCAGGAGGACTATAGCGATACTGGATAGAGAAAAAATAAATTTGCAGGGTAGTAGAGATAAAAGATATATATCAATTTATTAACATGGTATCAAAAAAGACAAACATAGTCATAAAATACATCAAAGCAATAATATAAAACAGTGAACACATTGCGGGACCAACCATACAGGTCATCGAGCTGGAATAGACCCTCAACAAGGATCGCGGTGAAGAGAGGAGGTCACACAAGGCGGGATCTCAACTAGTTTCGCAACAGAGTTGCTTCGTCAGGAGAATTCTAAAAATGATACATAATTGTTAGCATCAAGGGCTATAAACATATGGATAAACATGTATAAGCCAATCAGGTGTCAGCAAACAGGTATTGAAGTATCAACAATATATAGAAAGACAATAATTAGGGGAACAAGCACTGTGTGGCTTACCTATAGGGGAACACCTGCGGAGGTGGACCTGTTGTAACTGTATATAGGTATACCATAAGTTGAGACTAAACTCCAATTTACAGGGTGATTGTGAAAGGGCGTGCCACAGTGGTGATAGTGAATAACACAATGCTAATGTGAGGTAGGTGAGAGACCATGATAACGTGATAGAAGAAAGAGAGGAAAGGGAGGGGAGGGTCTATTCTAGCTCGGTGACCTGTATAGTTGGTCCCGCAATGTGTTCACTGTTTTATGTTATTGCTTTGATGTATTTTATGACTGTTTGCCTTTTTTGATACCATGTTCATAAATTGATATATATCTTTTATCTCTACTACCCTGCAAATTTATTTTTTCTCTATCCAGTACCGATATAGTCATCCTGCCCCCTCTTTTTCTACAGTATTTTGGGCCTTTGGGGTCCCTTTAGCCCTAGCTCTATTCTAACTGACTTTTAGGATGATGGTACCACTATTACTTTATTGTTTGTATTAAGAGGCTCTTTTTTTAAATCATCTTGTGTGCTAATGAGGTCAGCTGGTCAACTCCTTCCTATGTCATGACCCACAGTCTGTAAGGATGTAAGACAAGCAATAGATACATTTTGACTTATGGATGGAGGACAATAAGGTAAGGGTCTGTAGATTTAAAGGTGAACTTTGCCTTTAAATATAGATTACTACTTCCCCCTTCATAAACCCATAGGACTTGGAAATTCTTTATCCATTGGCAAAGCGTAATTTTAAAAAGTACACAGTTTTATTTGGTCCAAAAGTATAATTGCACATTTATGAAGCCAGCCTTATGGAAATAAGTTAAACTGTTTCCCTTTCAGAGGAGAGAAGTATGGATTTATCACTTACCGGAGGTCAGAGCATGCTGCAATGTCACTAAAGAAGGGCCCAGCTCTTAGAAAAAAGAATGAACCGTCATTTCGCATGAGCTACGGAGGTTCTAGGCATGTTTTTTGGACCAAATATCGGCATCTAGGTAAGAATCATGACCAGAAATTGTTTATTGGTTCGTCCATGCCTTTATAGTGTGTGTGTGTATGTATGTATATATATATATATATATATATATATATATATATATATATATATGTATGTGTGTGTTTGTATATATATGAAATGATTTGCAAGTTTCCTTAACCCCATATTATATTCATAATAGAAAGCATATCAAATGTTTAATTTCCCTGGCAATATTCCTGAGTGTGGCTCAAGGTTATCTTTCAGCACTATTAGCGGTAACCCCCGAGCCACACTTGGGATTGCATCTCAGGATTCTGGTGCAGTGTACTTGCCTTGTCCCCAGGATCCTGCAATGTCTCCGTCCTCTGCCCGATGCTCTGTTTTCTGGCTCCGTTCCCTGTGAGCGTATCGGCGCATGGGGGCGGAGCCCGGTGGCAAATTCAAAAAGTACAAAATTCATAACGCATACAGTACACTGTATCTTACAGATTACATTATTGTATCAAATCATTTCACATCCTCTTTTGTCCCTAATACTTTGTCCCGTGCCCTGCCTGCACTTTTATATTATATATACTGTTCTTTCTGCCTGGAAACTTGAGATTGCCCATGGCAACCAAAAAGTGTCCCTTTATGTCAAAAGTGGTTTGAGACCAGCTAGAAGGCAGCGATGGTAAATTAGAATCACTTGCAGAATTGAGCAATAGTGATTTGTGGGGAAATTAATTTTATTATTATTATAATATTCTTTTTTATAATTTTTTATAGTTATTTATGATATTAAAATTTATAAATTTAGTGTTTAAAACTTTTTCACACCCAGGATGTCTACTAGACGTTTGTTTGGACAGATTTAAGTGTGTTATTCCTAAAAATTACAGGCCTAAAATATAAAACGTCAAATTTCTATGCAAAACAATGTACCGCTTTGAGACACAAAAATCTGACATAATCACACCAGGGTGGTTAAACTGAGCAAAAAGGCTTTCATGGCTTGGCTTCATAGTAGAAGAGTCTGGATGCTTAACTGGCCTTTAGTCCAAACCGTTTACCAATTTAAAATATTTGGACCATCTTGAAATGAAAAATACGACAAAAGTCCCAGGACTGTTGAGCAGGTAGAATTCTATATCAGCCAAGAATCCTAAACATTCCTCTCAGTTCCCAAACATTTACAGAGTCAAATAGGGGATACTACACTGTGGTAAACATGTCTCTAATCCAACTTTTTTGAGACATGTTGCTGTCATCAATTTTCAAAATTAGCTCATTACATTTTCTTAAAATGGCACATTTTCTCAGTTTAAACATTTGCTATGTTTTCTATTTTCTATTGTGACTAAAACATGGGTTTATGAGATTCGCAAATCCTTGCATTCTGTTTTTCTGTAGATTCTGCACAGGGTCCCAAGTTTGGGGGTTGTGTATGTATTAATGTCTTAGTGCTATTCCTAATAACAACTAGAAGTAGTCAGACATATGTGGTAGCTGGTGACCTAACCCATATAGCCTTGGTCATAACTGCACTGCATCGATGGTTGTGCCATTTTTTGATAAAGCGTTAGAATTTTTTTATATGATTGATTTTCTAAATCAGCCTTTCTCAAGTTGGGTTCTGTCTGTGTTTGTCACGGGTGCCAGGGGAATGCAGGCAGTGCTTATTCTTCTTTTTTTTTTCTTTCTTGGACCAACATTGGTTTCACCCTCCCTGATAATCAGCACAGACTTGTTGGAGAAGGGAGTGGTCATGCACAGCAAGGGATCATCTACAGCAGGGATATGCAATTAGCGGACCTCCAGATGTTGCAAAACTACAAATCCCATCATGCCTCTGCCTCTGGGTGTCATGCTCGTGGCTGTCAGAGCCTTGCTATGCCTCATGGGATTTGTAGTTCTGCAACAGCTGTAGGTCCGCCAATTGCATATCCCTGATCTACAGATAGGGTTGCCACCTCATCCCTTTAAAACTGAACACATAGGAATTACACAAGTTCTGAGGCTTATTTATTGCAGATAGGGCACCAAGTGAGTTTATTTACCACCTTAATCAGCCTCAGAACCTGTGTAATTCACATGTGTTCAGGTTTAAAGGGATAATATGTCAACACTATCTACAAAAGAAGCGGGTGTCTAGGGACTCTCAGGGATTAGGAGAAGTAGCCTCTGGACAACCAGTCATGTTCTACCCTGTGGGGGGCTCTAATGGGTTGCATTATACTTAATAATTTGTTGTTGATTTACACTGACTGGTTGTCATCCCATCATTAGATTCAAATGTTGAAGAGCCCTCATCAATGAGGAAGAAGTATGAGCCCATGGATTTTGACAACTTACGTCGATGACAGCCTTATAATGGAGGAGTTCCTCAATACCTCAGACAAGGCACTTCCAAGATGTTTACGTTTTTTGAAACAAAAAAAATGGAATAGAGAAACAAAAGACTTGATACTTTAAATTGATGTTTACATTGAACAAAGCTGCTTCTGTATGTGATTTTATCCCATGGTGTTGCTGTCTCACTGCCACATTTTAGAATTGTTGCTTTTCCAGGTATGTCTGTAAACCTCCTGTCCTCCCCCTTTCCCCTCGTGGTTGCAGCTATGTTCTCCATAACATTTTGTCTGTAGTGCGTAAAAACAAAACCCAAAAAACAAAAAATGTCTTTTGTGAATAGTCTGAATTACAAAACTAATTTTAATTGGGGGAAACAAAGGAGTATATTCTTAAAAAATAATGATGTATTTATGTTTTATATGTACTGTATTTCAGATTGTTGTTTGCTTCATCTTGAACTATGCACTCTAGTGAGGTGTTTGCAAAAGATCAGAATTAATCCTTAAGTTTTATTATTCATTATCCAAATTCAGGACACTAAAGGCTGGTCTGGAAGAATGCATGGCATTGACAACAAAATACATAATATTTCAGCGAAAGATGTTCATGTTCAATATATATATATATATATTTAGTGGTGTATGTATAAATAGCACATTGTTAGAGTAGAAATTTTGTTTTTCAAGGCCACTGGATCGCACGCACATTGTGGAAATACCACACTGGTACTTTAATACTTTCCTGCCTTTTTTAAGCCTCTGAGGGAGCTGTATTCATATGTGCTTTAAAAGCAATTTGGAACTTGCACAGTACTTACTTTACAGTTACAGTAATGAATCTATCAGTGTAAATACCACATTCCTTCATTTTTCTTAAAAAAAATGTTGTTTTGTTTGCAAGTACAGTACAATTTTAGTGCAGTAGGTAACCCATAATTCCATCTTGTAATGTGAATATTTTTGATATGTCCACTTTTTCCTCTCAGCATCCGAGAACAGTTTAAACATGTTTTCTATACATGCCTGAGCAAAAAAAATACTTCAATGCCAATGTCAAACAGTCAGCTTCTTCTAAATAAGAGAATGAGAGGGATAAATGGATTGATTGGTAGGCACACAGTTTCTTTCAAAAGCTTATTCTTTGGTTCTGATCCAGCAATATATAATGGGGTGCCCTGTGAGAAATGTTTGTGTCCAAAACCTCATTTAGTCAAACAAACTGTATCTGTTATCATTGATAATATGTGTTTATTTCCAAAGATTATTAAGGAGATCTGTCTCCTTATCACCTTATTGTATGCAGTGAATTCACAATCTTGCTATGTGACAGCAATACACGCCTGGAATAATGGTCGCCATGTTGTGACAGAGGCATTTAGTCTTATGTTAGCCTCCAGTCTGATTTGGACATCCATTTTTTATCTATAAAAGCAAACATGTGCTTTGTCTACAAAGGACAAGACCTCATTATTGCCCCTCACAAGCAGTACATGCTTGCACTTCCTTTGTACCCCCACCTAGCCATTCAGGTAGTAGCAACATTGGACATATTGGGTTCTTTATGGCATGGAGGAGCATGTGACTTGCTCTTCTCTCTCTCATGTGACAGTGCCAGTGATTGGTGATTGCCCCTATAGTTTGGACTACAGCAACTCTGATACACAGGATTTCCTTTTCTCGCTTCTGGTAGCTCAATGGCAAGGTGGGGGAGCAGAAGTAAAGCAAACATGTTGTTGGGGAGGGGGGGCATTAAAGTTAACCTGTTGCTTTGCCTGCCTAGTTAAACCATGCGTTTCTAGTGTAGGTCTCAATCCGATTGGTGATAATGATAAAAGGCCTTTTATTTCTAAGGGAAATAACTTATCTTTGTGTAAAAGCCATTATGTCCAATAACACCAATGTTGTGAATATTCTTATTTATGTTTTGGGAACAGGGACTGCTGAAGCTGCTTAATATATGTTTACCAGGGTAGTTTAGAATGTAGGATTAAGCCATTTTGTGTAGGTTAGGAGACGTAGCCTTACTACTTCAAATAGTTACCGGCTGAAGGACTTCTTCCGGTCTTATTTTTTTATATTTTGCCAAAGTTTCCAGCAGCTCCCACAACCCAGGGTAGGATTAAACATACCTCTTTGGCAAACACCTTATTGTAGATCTGCCTTTCTGTCATAGTATTTCCATAAAATTATGTTTACATGTGATTGCTATAGAGTTTACTGTAGAAAAAAAAAATAACAAAAAGATATATAGCTATATATATAAGTATATAATATATGATGCCCTTAGGGTAATTAGTAATGTCCTGTGTTGTGCTGATAGTTTTGAGAACAATATGGAGTATTGGTCACCTGACTCAAAGCATACAGTTTACCTAAAGCCCATGATGCCTTGGGGTTCAAATTGTATACAGATCAATGATCAATATATTTTTTAAACAGTTTTTCTGTGGCAGACGGGTTTCCTTTGTTTTGTTTTGCCTGCCTATGGCTTTTTTGTCGCCTGCTTGTAAAGGTCATTAGTGCTTCCTTTTGGTGACCAGATTTCCTTTCACATAGAAGACCTGATAGTAGATGCTGTTATGACCAAGTCTTTAAGCTTGGTGTAAATATTCAGTGGATTGAAGAACTGTATTTGTTTCCATGAGGCCTTTAGACTATTGTTTAGCAAGCTTGTTGTTCAGCACTTATGCAATGCTTACATACTTGCACAGGTAGTTACAAAGCAGGCTCATCTTGAGTATGTTCATCCGTAAGCCACGTTTGATCCTTTTTATTTTAATGTTTTTTCAGTGGTAACGCACTTAACACCTATGAATGTATTTCAAGATAGATCGTGGCCTGTATTAAAACTTTAACAGTGGCAATCATGTTTTAGTGTAAACTCTTACTATGGAATCATACGGTGTCTTTTTATGACATTATTGAATCTGTAATTTGGTCTTTGGGTTTATCATATTTTTCAGTATAACAATACGCAGGTTATTGCTGGTTTGAAGGGAGTAAAGTACTACAACATTAATTTATATAATGCTTATTCAATAATTTGTTAACTTATGCAAAAGAAAGGTGTTATGGATTGTTGTATTAGACAATCTATAGGATAGAGTAAACAACTATAACTTTATGTGATTATTTAGCCAGTGCCATTAATCATACAATAACATCTATGAGAATATAGCAGGACTCAAGAAAATTAATCTTTTATCAGATATGTTCCTCAATAATCACAAATGATATAAATCCACTTTGTGTGCACCAAATGCCTTTGCAAAGCCCAATAATAATCTGATTAACGAATTGATGACATCATCTTAGTGCCGCAGAGAGCAGAGCTGGGGGATAGACACAGCAGGCGCTCCCACAATAAAGTGCCCGCGGAAACCTACATGGGGCAGATACAAGATCAGTCCCCCTGCACAAGGGTGGAGAGCCTCAATGACTGGTCTTTATTGCATGAAACTCCTGCACAAAGTAGCAAGGTGCAGGAGTTGTTTAATGCTGGGCTACTGCATGGATATGGAAAAAATACACAAAAGACCAAGATTCAAATAAAAATAAACAAGCCTTTTTGTATTTAGACAATATTCGTTTAGCCCAAATTTCAGCGTTAATGTAATATGACAAAACCTAGTTCGGCATAACACCCACGTTATTCAAGGCTGTGGTTGTAGCGCTTGCCAGGAACCACTTTTTTTTTTTTTGAAAAGGCATACATTTACAATTGTATTTGGTGAGGCTCTAGTAGGGGTCGCTACTTGAAGACAACTGTTGAGTTTGGGCACACGTTGGGTTGCTACTTGTAGACTGTGGTTGAGCCTGTCCTGTTTATGTCCTGTTTATAGAGATAGCCTCGATCCACCATATTGCCTTCAACTCGGAAGCCACAATGTGAAAAGCACCAGTGTAAATCATCTTCTTTCATTTCTTTAAGAAGAATCTCTCAGAAAAAACTGACTTTACTGGAAAATTTCCATCAATAAGTAGGAAAATATAAGAGGTAGGTCATTCATCTGGAAAAATGACCCTAAAATATCAGAGAGCTTCACCAAGAGACTTCTTGAGTAATTTACATACAAATAAGTTATAATAAATCACCCTAATGTTTTAGTTTTGGGTGGAGTCCTTAATTGAAATTAGTCAGGCACACATGCTTTTTATATTCTATATCAGTATTCTGGCTAATAAGTACAGAGACCTAAATTTCTGTAGTTAGTTCTGTGTAATCACATGTATTTTTTATTTTTTCCTGTTTTACCCCACAATTAGTGTATGCAGATACATCAATGTTAAAATATTCTATATTAAAAGTAAATGCGCCTTGAACATATGTATGGGGAAATGGAAGTATTAAGAATTCTATAGGGTAAAAATTGGATTATTATTTTTTTAAATGTTCTTTGAATGCAAGTTTTAGCCACTAAAAAAAATATTTTCTAATGCTTAATGCCCTATATTGAGTATCTACTGATATACCTTCGGATCCTTCTTACTAAAGTCCTTTCCACTGGATAATAAGAAATAAAGCAATATGGCCACTGAATATGGCCAAATTGTCTGTCCATGTCACATATTAGTCATGTGAATTGCATTAATCTGTTTCAATAAGCCAGTAACTCTCCTGTTAAAATGTGACAGGTCAGCAAAAATCACCATTCCCCTAAGTGTGCAGTCTGTTCATTTTTTTTATATACTTCGTTGTAATCGATCTTTCTTTTCCCACTTCCTATCAGCAATTCGCCTAGGGCTGTTTAAATTTCATTCTTGTCTGTTGCTTTTAATGTTTTCTCTTTGATTTCCTTGTGTTATTTTTATACAAGTGAAAACGCTAATCATTTGTACAGTTTTCTAATTTCATATTACACTCTACATGTACATAATTTTCCTTTTTATTTCTAGTGGTGTTTTGCCCTGTGTAATTACACTTTTGTGTTTTCTTTTAACATTGCCCATTCTTAGCACCATTAAGCAATAGTATGAGAAGTCTACCCGTCCAATTTTCTAACTTACCCCCTTGTTGCTATCCAATAGTATAGTGTCACTGTCCAGTAGTCTCCCTAGTTGGACTTCCCCTAAAATGCCCAAATTTATTGAAATCTCTAAAGCCCAAACTTTTTTTTTTTTTAATATCGTAGAGCAGGGATCTTCAAACTACGGCCCTCCAGCTGTTTCAGAACTATACATCCCATGAAGCATTGTAAAACTCTGAGGACTCGTACACACGGCCGAGGAACTCGACGTGCCAAACACATCGAGTTCCTCGGCCAGTTCAGCCCTGAAGCCGCCGAGGAGCTTGGCGGGACGAGAGCTCCCATAGAACAACGAGGAAATAGAGAACATGTTCTCTATTTCCTCGCCGAGGTCCTCGTCGGCTTCCTCGGCCGAAAGTGTACACACGACCAGTTTCCTCGGCAGAATTCAGCCAGAAACTCGGTCGGAAGCTGAATTCTGCCGAGGAAACTGGTCGTGTGTACGGGGCCTGACATTCACAGACATAACTTGGCATGATGGGAATTGTAGTTACTGAACAACTGGAGGGCCATAGTTTGGAGATCCCTGGCGTAGAGGAAATTAAAATTGCTGTCAGTTTCCCTCATTAAGCAGATTTCCCTTCAATTCTTGTCCTGTAGCCTCAACAGAAAGTGAGAGGATCTTTCCAATGTGGGGTATATTCCCTTTTTTCCAGTTGTCATAGGAACAAATGTCCCTATTGAAAAATTTCCATTATATTTCAGTTTTTTTTATGGCAACTCATAATTTAGAATTCACACTCACTTTCATTTCGGGTGAGATTGGTGGTCAGGACAATTGGAGAGAATAAATGAATGAGGACACAGACGGTAAATACAAATCTGACTATGGTCCTAACCTCTCACTATATCCAATCTAAATAAAATGCCTTTAATTATACTTTAAGGAAATTAAAGAAGTTTATGTTGCCTTCTGTAATCAAGCACCCTTCAGCTATTTTCTAACCTGCATCACTGATGGAACCTGTTTGGTTGGCAAGTCACCGACACCTTACCTTCCCCTCCATTGTACTTCCACCTTGGGCCAGATTGAACATAGTGGGCCTTATGTGTAAAAAGTTTTTGGAGGCAAGGTCTTTTATACCCATAGTGTGGCTCATGTATTTCTGGTGCAGGATGGAAAACCTGGTTTCTATGGACAACACAAACTTTCAACCACTTTATTCATAAGTCTACAATTCGGAATGACCCGTGGGCTTTTGGGGGTTTCTATCAAGACAGTGATTCTTAAAGAAATAAAAAAAAGACAGCGATTCTATAAACTTTGCAGAATGATAGAATGTAATACTCGAGATCACAGAGCATGGGGCATTATTATCAATCTAGCGTGAATATGGGTAATAAAAATGTTTTGTATGATTTAATATTTTTCATTAGGATTGTGTATGGATTTTCACCATACCACATCAGTTTATTTATGATTACATAATAAATCTATTTTTTTGTATGAATACTGCTAATTCTTGAATTAATGGTTAAAATGAATGATTCATGTGTTTTTTGTTTTATTAACGGTAGAGGTTTTTCTTTTTGTTATATATATATATATTTCACTTTTAAATTGAATTCTGTTATACCTTTTATTTATGTACCATACATTTTACCCTCAAATTACATACATTTTCTTGACTTTTTTTTGTGTGATTTAACTGTCTACCTTATAAAGAAAGAGGATGTTTTATTGTATTTTTACATTCAGATCGTATAGTTTCGTAGATAATTTAACCAAAATCGCTCAGTGTATTATCCAGTGAGTAAAATTATATTTTAAACTGTGTAAATACTTTCTGGACTGGCTTCTTTTATTCAAATTCTATTCCTCTGGATAAGGAATTTCTTGTTTACATTACGGAATAAACTGTAGAATCTCTACGTTCATGTACTGTAAATAGCAAATGTGTTAAGCCTATGAATAAAACTATACCATGGATGGTAAAAACCTAACAATTAAAATTCTTGACTTGTGGATCTACCTTATTCCTTTTTACAAATGGATGCAAATTTTTATTGGTACCCATGACTTCAGGTCGTTTATTTTTCCTTATGCAGCAATTAGCCTTAACTTTCTGTCTCATGATTGGAAAATAGGGAAAATCTATTGTAACTATACAAACGGTCCTGGTTGGAGTTGGGCTTTCACATTAATCTCCTGTTCAAGAGGAGGATTTTCAAGAAGATCTGTCATAAGGCAATGAATTTAAAGTTGAACTCTAGGCAGAAAATAAAAGACAGCAGCTCAGACTGCAGCAAAGGAGCCAGTCAGTTGTGCCACAGTGCTCATGTGCTAACAAGGAGCATATCAATATGAATAGAGAAGAATGACTGAGATGTAAGTTCATCAGTCTACTGCTTCTCCTTTACCCGCCCTATCACAGGTTGGACGCAGCTTTTTGGCGTTACTTGGGAGAAAAATTTGTTTTCCTGCTTTGCCAGATAGGGCTGTGCTGTGTGGCAGAGCTGTTTAGGGCCACTTGTCAGGTTTTCACACAGACTTAATCAGAAGTTCAATGCAGCCCTGTGTGACTACCTCCAAGTCTGTTCAGGTCCAGAAACAAAAACTGAAAAGGACTGCATCCTTGTCTGTTTTTGAAGACCTAAACATGATGGATCGGAGGTAGCCTGATATAAACAGACAGCGGGTCCATTTGCAGTGCCTTGAAAAAGTATTCATACACCTTGAAATTTTCCACATTTTGTCATGTTACAACCAAAATCGTAAATGTGTTTTATTGGGATTTTGTGTTCTAGACCAACACAAAGTGGCACATAATTGTGAAGTGGAAGGAAAATGATAAATGGTTTTAAATTTTTGTTACAAATAAATATCTGAAAAGTGTGTCGAGCATTTGTATTCAGCCCTCTACTCTGATACATACCCCTAACTAAAATTTTGTAGAACCAATTACCTTCAGAAGTCCCCTATCTAGTAAATGGAGTGCACCTGTGTGTGTGTGTGTTTTGATCTCCGTATAAATACAGCTGTTCTGTAAAGCCCTCTCGAGGTTTGTTGGAGAACCTTCATGAACAAACAGCAATATGAAGGCCAAGGAACCCACCAGGCAGGTCAGGGATAAAGTTGTGGAGAAGTTTAAAACAGGGTTTGGTTATAAAAAAATATCCCAAGCTTTGTACATCTCACAGAGCACTGTTCAATCCATAATCCGAAAATGGAAAGAGTATGGCACAACTGCAGACATAACAAGAAATGGCCGTCCACCTAATCTGAAGGCCAGGCAAGGAGAGCATTAATCAGAGAAGCAGCCTAGAGGTCAATGGTAACTCTGGAGGAGCTGCAGAGATCCACAGCTCAGGTAGGGGAACCTGCCCACAGGACAACTATTAGACCCCATACACATTATTAGATTTTCTGTAGATTTTTGTCTTCAGACTTACCAAAACCATGTAGTGCAAGGGCCTGCCTGATTGCATACAAATTGAAACTGTTAAAGTTTGACATAATGTATGGTTTTGGTAAATCTGAAGACAAAAATCTGCAAAAAATCTAATAGTGTGTATGGGGCTTAAGTCGTTCACTCCACAAATATGGCCTTTGTGGAAGAGTGACAAGAAGAAAGCCAATGTTTAAAGAAAGCAAGCCATAAGAAGTCCGTGTTCAGATGAGATCAAAATGGAGCATTTTGGTCTAAAAACAAAACGCTATGTGTGACGGGAAACTAACACTGCACATCACCCTGAACACACCATCCTCACCGTGAAATGTGGTGGTGGCAACATTATGTTGTGGGGATGTGTTTCTTCAGCATGGACAGGTAAGCTGGTCAGAGTTGATGGGAAGATGGATGGAGCCAAATGCAGAGCAATCTTAGAAGAAAATCTGTTATGCCGTGTACACACAATCGGAATTTCCGACAAGATAACAGTGGATTTTTTTCCAACGGAATTTTGGCTCAAACTTGTGATGCATACACACGGTCACACAAATGTTGTCAGACATTCTAGACGTCAAGAACGTGGTGGCGTACAACACGACGAGCCGAGGAAAATTAAGTTCAATGATTCTGAGCTTGCTTCGGAATTGCATATAGACATTCGGAATTGTGCGTTGGAGTTGCATACAGACGATCGGAATTTTCGACACGAACTTTAGCCGTCGGAAAATTTGAGAACCAGCTCAAGAGTCTGCAAAAGACTTGAGACTGGAGTAGAGGTTCACCTTCCAGCAGGACAAAGACCTTAAACATACAGCCAGAGCTACAATTGAATGGTTTAGAAAAAAAACATGCAAGTGCAGTTGCACTCATTTTTGCCAAGAGCTTGGTAATTGTGGTGAACCTTCATTTTGTAAAGAATACCCAATCAGGTGCAAGGAATGGATTGGATGATAGAAATCAGTAGAACTTCACCACATTTACTCTGGGGAAAATGAGTGCAACTGCACTTTCAAAGTGCACAGTCTATTTGCCTTTGGTAAATCAACCCTAAAGGGTACCACTTAAACTCAAAACTTTCCGTTTTCAATAATAGCTAACAGTACAACACTGTGCTACAACCAGGGTTTAGTTACAGTGTCTTTTTACCTATTTTGTTACAGTACAGCCTTTAGTTCAATGTTTTTTTTTAATCTGAATTATATGGGATGGATCAGAACACAATAGTCTAAGATGGTGAAAATTAGAAAAATATATACAGTACATAAAACTATTTTTCAGAAATAAAAACTGATAATTTGCATGTGTGTATGTATTCACCCCCTTTGTTATGAATCCCATAAAAAGCTCTGGTGCAACCAATTACCTTCAGAAGTCACATAATTAGTGAAATGATGTCCACCTGTGTCCAATCTAAGTGTCACATGATCTGTCATTACATATACACACCTTTTTGAAAGGCCCCAGAGGCTGCAACACCTAAGCAAGAGGCACCACTAACAAAACACTGCCATGAAGACCAAGGAACTCTCCAAACAAGTAAGGTACAATGTTGCTTAGAAGTACAAGTCAGGGTTAGGTTATAAAAAAATATCCACATCTTTAACCTCCCTGGCGGTATTCCCGAGTCTGGCTCGGGGGGGGGGGGGAATACTATACCATTAGTGGTATCCCTGAGCCAGACTTGGGATTGCATCGCAGTATCCAAGCAGGCAGAGTTACTTACCTTGTCCCTGTATCCTGCGATGTCTCCCCGCTGTGTGTGCGAGCTGTCTCCTCACTCGATTCACACAGTGCCCGTGTGCTGCCGAGCTCCGTTCCCTGCGACGTTATGACGCACGGGGCAGAGATCGGCGCCAAATTCAAAAAAGTAAATACACAGTACACATACAGTATACTGTAATCTTACAGATTACAGTACTGTGTGAAAAAAATACACACCCCCTTTGTCCCTAGTGGTCTGTCCAGTGTCCTGCATGCACTTTTATATTATAAATGCTGTTCTTTCTGCCTGGAAACTGGAGATTGTCCAGAGCAACCAAAAAGTGTCCCTTTATGTCAAAAGTGCTTTTAGACAGCTAGAAAACAGCGATAATAATTTAAAATCACTTGCAGAATTGAGCGATAGAGATTTGTGGGGAAATTTGTCATCAAACACTAAAAGTAATGACAGCGACAATTCTGCAACTAAACAAATTTCAGTGTTTTTGATTTGATTAAATTTTTATTATAATTACATTATTATTTGTTATAATTATTTTTAGCTATTTATTTTATTATAATTTATGATTTTGTGTTTCAAACTTTATCATACCCGGGATGTCTATTAGACTCTTGTTGGACAAAATTAAGTGAGTTATTCCTAAGAATCACAGACCTTCAATATAAAACGCCAAATTTTCATGCAAAATAATTGTACCGCTTTCAGCACCTAAAACCAGAAAGAATCATACCGCCAGGGAGGTTAATGATCCCTAGGAGCACCATCAAATCAATCATAACCAAATGGAAAGCATATGGCACAACAGCAAACCTGCCAAGAGATGGCTGCACACCAAAACTCACAGACCGAACAAGGAGGGTATTAGATGGGAGGAGTCCGTGAGAGAGCTGCCAGCTGGAGGTCCAGGCTTACTTATAACCTTTGCAGAGGTTTGTATCTGCAAACGCGCATTTGACCTTACTCCTGAGGTCCAACTTGTCTGGTAAGGGTCCCCCTTATTATTTATGCTATGCACGGGAGAAGACAGTACGTTGGTTTTGGCGTTCAGTAATTTCATCTATACCCTCACACTACTATCCCCCACTGTGTGGAATTTGGATTCAGTCCAACTTTGAATGACTTTCCTCACTCCTTTTGTTTGCAACACTTTGAATGGAGTTTTCTTCAATATATTTGTGTTTATTGGACTCCCTTTGGTTGTCCTAATTTTGGACTCTCACTCACTCAACTGTTTGATGTCATTTGTTTGAATATATTTGGGTATATGGTTTACCTGCAGTGTGCTCTTATTTATAGGGGTCACCCTAAGAATATTTTCTCATATTATGCATTTATTTTTCTCAAAATGAATTTCATTTATTGTTAATAGCGCAACTTATTTTTTCCCTATTTCTGTTCACATGATTGTCACATGTTTTTTGTTAACATGTTTTTTGTTAATTACCCCCCCCCCCCCCCGTATAAAGAGTATGCAGCAGCTATGTGTGGGCTCTCTCCTCATGAGCCTAGGAAAACTTTATCCTCTGCCCCTGTAATTATGGCCTAGTGTATAGCTTGATTCATCAATCTGCAATAGCACTTAATACATACAATTGTACTCATAGGTTTACACATGCAGAATTTAGGATTTCTGACCAAATCTGGAAGTTCCGGGACCGGAAATTCAAGAACCGCAAAACAAACACGCTCAATCACCTATGGGGACACAGGTCTGCATGTAAAAAAATATATATAAGACGAATGCAATATGTTATAAAAAAATACTAGAGGAACATTTGAATTCATCAGCCCGAAAGCTGCGCATGGGACGTACTTGGACATTCCAACATGACAATGATCCAAAACACATTGGCTGCAGCAGATTAAAGTGAAGGTTCTGGAGTGGTCATCTCCTGACCTCAATATCATTGAGCCATTTTGGGGAGATTTCAAACGTGTAGTTCATGCAAGACAGCCCCAGAGTTTACAGGAACTGGAGGCTTTTTGCCAAGAGGAATAGGCAACTTTACCATCTGAGAAGATAAAGAGCGTCATCCACAAATACCACTTCAAGATGTCATTGATGTTAATGGGGGCAATACACTGTATTAAGAACTGGGTTATGTAAACTTTTGATCAGGGTCATTTGGGTAATTTCTGTTGCCATTATGATTTAAAAAGAGTAAACACAGTTGATTGATAATAAATGGCTTCAGCCAAACACTAACCATGAGTGAAAGAAATGTTTTTGTCTTATCATTCATATTCTCTGGAAAATGGCCAAGAAATCATAAATTCTTCCAAGGTATGTAAACTTATGAGCACAGCTGTATATAAAAGCTTTTTTTTCCTATAGTTTTAGATGGAGCGGGGATTGGGTGCATCTCCCCGAGGGCACAAAGATTTGTCCTGATGACAATTGTCGGAGGAAAACCAACATTTTTAAATTGTCATGGAAGAGATGCAAGAAAAGGAGAAGAAAGAGATGAAGTAACTTTTTTCAATGGGGACAAGTGTTCCAATGACCATTACGTAAGACGAGAATTTCCCTCACCCTGGAGAGCTGCCCTTTAAATTCCTGTTGAATCTCTATCTACAAGACATGAAGTGAAGGAAAATTTCCATAGCAGAACATAGACAGACAAAAAAAATAAAAATACAAACCACTAACTGAATAACTCCACAGGTTCCTGTTGCTTTCCTAGTACATGTGCATTCCAGTCGTGGACTGTTAGATTTCCCAAGAAAGAACACAATATTGAAATTGACAGCTAGAACCTAAGTAAAATACCAAATACCTTTTTCTTGGATGTTGTTATGTGGAAGATTTCCTCATTAATCCTATTAGAGACACTTTGGGGTTGATTTAGTAAAGGCAAATAGACAGTTGCTCCAGAGCTTAGTAAATGAAACAAGGCTTCATTTTGCAAAGAATATCCAATCACATGCAAGGAAGAGTAAAATAACAGCATCTTTGCTTGCACATGATTGGATGATGGCAGTCAGCAGAGCTTTTGCTCATTTACTAAGCTCTGAAGCAACTGCTCTTGCAGAGTGCAACTTCACTTTGCAAAGTGTACAGTCTTTTTGCCTTTAGTACATTTGCTGTATTCACTAGACAGGTGAGTGTGTCGGGAGGGAAATTGGCATAGATGTGGAGCATTATTCCTGCAAATAGGATGGAATCAACAATAAAGTTCGCTAAAATCCTTGCGATATCTGTAGACGTTGAAGATGTTATTTTTTTTATAAAACTGGAGTTTTAATTGACGTAAGATTGTTTAGTTCATGTTGTGACAATTTAATTTTAAAGAGATCTTTAGCATGTTGAGTGAGGCATATTACATTTGCCAGGCCCAAATATGACCTTAATTCAAAATGGGATATATTCATAGCCAGCAACTTTTTTCATAAGCCAACCCTCGCATTCTCTAAAATACGACCTAGCCTTCACTCAGTATAGGGTGAGAGGTATAGCAAGTGCTCTTCAAAGCTAGCACAAGAGGAGCGGATTTGAAGTGCTTCGTGTTTATTCGTTTTCCCACAAGCATCTGGGGCTTTTAAGTAAAAAAATCTAGGGTAACCTAAAGTCTAAAATATTTGTGTTTTCTGTAGGTTCTGATCAGAACCAGTCTGATACTGATATTACATCTGATCAGAACAATGTATAGATAATAAAAGACTGCTTACATTTTTTAGGAGACTCCAACAATGACATCTTTCTGGCATATTGTAAGCTACGTTTACGCATAAGTTCAATAATGTCACACATCCTAATAGCCTACTATTGCTACCTTTCTAAAAAAATTATCATTTAAACAGACCATCGCAAGTAACTGTACAAACCTGTATTATGTTGTTTTCCTTTATGAGGCTCAAAACCTCATTTAAACTGTTGACTTCACTGGGTTCCTGTACATTAAGTCCTTTCTCAGGATATACTAGAACACTACCACAATTACCCATAAATTACCTGGGAAGTACAGTCTAGCAATGCAATGAAACACGCCTTCATCTAATATATACAAAGTGTAGATATATACACATACACACACACTATATATATATATACACTATATTACCAAAAGTATTGGGACACCTTCACACGCACATGAACCTTAATGTCATCACAGTCTTAGTCCCCCCCGCCAAATGATTTGGACCAGTGCACAAAGCATGGTCCATAAAGACATAGATGAGCGAATCCTGACCTCAACCAGATAGAACATCTTTGGGATGAATTAGAGTGGAGACTGCAAGTCAAGTCTTCTGGTGCCTGACCTCATAAACTCGCTTCTGGAAGAATGGTCAAACATTCCCATAGACACACTTCTAAACCTTGTGGACGTCCCAGAAGAGATGAAGCTTTTATAGCTGCAAAGGGTGGGCTAACTCAATATTGAACCGTACGGACAAAGACTGAGATGCCATCAAAGTTCATGTGTGTGTAAAAGGCAGGATTCCCAATACTTTTAGTAATATAGGGCCAGATTCACAGAAGAGATACGATGGTGTATCTCCTGATACGCCGTCGTATCTCTGTGATCCACCCGTCCTAACTATGCGGCTGATTCATAGAATCAGTTACGCATAGATAGCCAAAAGATCCGACAGGTGTAATTGACTTACACTGTCAGATCTTAAGGATGCAATTCTAGGCCGGCCGCTAGGTGGCGAGGCCATTGCGGTCGGCGTAGAATATGCAAATGACTAGTTACGGCGATTCCCGAACGTCCGTGCTGCCCGTCGATCTAACTTTACGTCGTTTCCGTCGAGTTACGCCGCGTAAAATTAGGGCTGAGCCCTAGGTGTTCTAAGCCATGTTAAGTATGGCCTTCGTTCCCGCGTCGAAATGTAAAAAATCACGTCGTTTGCGTAAGTCGTTCGTGAATGGCCCTGGACGCCATTTACGTTAACGTCTAAACAAATGACGTCCGTGCGACGTCATTTAGCGTAATGCACATCGGGTAATTTTCCTGACGGAGCATGCGCAGTACGTTTGGCGCGGGAACGCGCCTAATTTAAATGGTGCCCGCCCCATTTGAATTAGGCGGGCTTGCGCCGATCGGATTTACGTTACACCGCCGCAAGTTTACAGGTAAGAGTTTTGAGAATCAGGCACTTACGCTGTAAACCTGCGGCGGTGTAACGTAAATGGGATACGTTACGCCGCCGTGGAGTAACGTAATTCTATGTGAATCTGGCCCATAGTGTATATATATATATATATATACTGTATATATATATATATATATATATATAATATATATATATATACAGTGAGGAAAATAAGTATTTGAACACCCTGCTATTTTGCAAGTTCTCCCACTTGGAAATCATGGAGGGGTCTGAAATTGTCATCGTAGGTGCATGTCCACTGTGAGAGACATAATAAAAAAAAAAAAAAACAGAAATCACAATTTATGATTTTTTAACTATTTATTTGTATGATACAGCTGCAAATAAGTATTTGAACACCTGTCTATCAGCTAGAATTCTGACCCTCAAAGACCTGTTAGTCTGCCTTTAAAATGTCCACCTCCACTCCATTTATTATCCTAAATTAGATGCACCTGTTTGAGGTCATTAGCTGCATAAAGACACCTGTCCACCCCATACAATCAGTAAGAATCCAACTACTAACATGGCCAAGACCAAAGAGCTGTCCAAAGACACTAGAGACAAAATTGTACACCTCCACAAGGCTGAAAAGGGCTATGGGGAAATTGCCAAGCAGCTTGGTGAAAAAAGGTCCACTGTTGGAGCAATCATTAGAAAATGGAAGAAGCTAAACATGACTGTCAATCTCCCTCGGACTGGGGCTCCATGCAAAATCTCACCTCGTGGGGTCTCAATGATCCTAAGAAAGGTGAGAAATCAGCCCAGGACTACATGGGAGGAGCTGGTCAATGACCTGAAAAGAGCTGGGACCACCGTTTCCAAGGTTACTGTTGGTAATACACTAAGACGTCATGGTTTGAAATCATGCATGGCACGGAAGGTTCCCCTGCTTAAACCAGCACATGTCAAGGCCCGTCTTAAGTTTGCCAATGACCATTTGGATGATCCAGAGGAGTCATGGGAGAAAGTCATGTGGTCAGATGAGACCAAAATAGAACTTTTTGGTCATAATTCCACTAACCGTGTTTGGAGGAAGAAGAATGATGAGTACCATCCCAAGAACACCATCCCTACTGTGAAGCATGGGGGTGGTAGCATCATGCTTTGGGGGTGTTTTTATGCACATGGGACAGGGCGACTGCACTGGATTAAGGAGAGGATGACCGGGGCCATGTATTGCGAGATTTTGGGCAACAACCTCCTTCCCTCAGTTAGAGCTTTGAAGATGGGTCGAGGCTGGGTCTTCCAACATGACAATGACCCGAAGCACACAGCCAGGATAACCAAGGAGTGGCTCTGTAAGAAGCATATCAAGGTTCTGGCGTGGCCTAGCCAGTCTCCAGACCTAAACCCAATAGAGAATCTTTGGAGGGAGCTCAAACTCTGTGTTTCTCAGCGACAGCCCAGAAACCTGACTGATCTAGAGAAGATCTGTGTGGAGGAGTGTGCCAAAATCCCTCCTCCAGTGTGTGCAAACCTGGTTAAAAACTACAAGAAACGTTTGACCTCTGTAATTGCAAACAAAGGCTACTGTACCAAATATTAACATTGATTTTCTCAGGTGTTCAAATACTTATTTGCAGCTGTATCATACAAATAAATAGTTAAAAAAATCATACATTGTGATTTCTGCATTTTTTTTTTTGATTATGTCTCTCACAGTGGACATGCACCTACGATAACAATTTCAGACCCCTCCATGATTTCCAAGTGGGAGAACTTGCAAAATAGCAGGGTGTTCAAATACTTATTTTCCTCACTGTATATATATATATATATATATATATATATATATATATATATATATATCAGCATCCTGTTGTGCTCCTGCTTTATTCTAGCTATTTATAATATAGTAATATAGAAATGTTTTCTCATAAAGACTGCACACACATTAAATGAATATTGATTTACATAAGATTTCTTGGCTTGGCTGATTGTGGATAGATCAGACTTTTATTTACATGGAGAGGGCTTATCATCGTTTATTCACGAGAATACACAATAACACAATTTCCAAAAGGTTCATACTGAATACACTTATAACTGCATGCATATTACAATCACAGCATTGTAATCATCCACAATATTTATGGTTTAAAATTTGAGGCTTCTCTCTTTGACTGAAACAAAACAATTCACCTGAAATCATTGCAAATTGGATGGATTCTGTATGAGTTCTTGCTTCATTTTACTTCTAAAAAATATACTTAAAGTCAGCCTGTCATTGGGGAGAAGGCTCCTTACATTTGTGGTCAAAGGGGAGAATATCCCTATATTGCATAGAATAATAATAAACATTTTTGTCACTTATATGCTTCCTTAGCTTTTTTTTTCTTTTTAAGTCCCATGACGAAACCACAGGGTCAAAATACATTCTATCTCAGACACAGCTAGGCAAATGGATTAGCTGAGGTGGGTGATGCTAGGCTTCAAGCTGAAGAAAGACCCAGTTATCCACCCTCCTTGGTGTCTGCCTACAAGCAATGCTGAAGATGGGGTAAAGCCCCAAAATGCATCTCATATACTACCTTATGCTCCTGGCGTAAAAAGAGAAGTGGAGTGTTTGACAAAAGGGAGGCTAAGAGCAACATCTGCCAAAGGACTTCCAATAAACCTCCAATAACATCTATTCTGTTCTAAATAACTTTTTTTTAATACCAGTAAAAAATATAACAAAAAAACTGCTGTTTTTAACTTTTGCTTGGTTTGTCTGCCTGCTTAGTAAATGGTAAAAACTAATTTTAGAGCAGAACACCAACCAAAACTTTATTTTAGTCTGTGGAGTGTTAGAGCATGGAGGGGTCAGAATCTCTGTCAGGTTTTCAAGACTGTCCATGTCCCATTAAATCCTGTTCTAGAGATATGGCAGGATGTAGGAAACAATTAGGGCAGATTCCATCCTTGGCAGTCATCCACAGAACAAATATCACTATTGGGGAAATACCCCCTTTACACCTGTGATGTTGAAAGCAATAAATTAACGGATATTCCTCGGAGTCATGAAAATGGTGACTAGGACAAAAATTAGATTGGATCCCCTCAACCTGACAGAGGTTCCAACTCTTCCTTCGGCTATACAAAACTAGAAAAAGATATTGGATAGGTGTTTACCTAATGCAGCCAATATGGCTGCTGCTCCACCGGCAATGCTGACAGCAGTCAAAAGTAATATATACGAGTATCTCTTTACTGCCTACTGCACTGATTGCAGCTTCATCGTTTATTTCAGTCAGCAAGAATACACAGTATTTGAGGCAAACATATGTGACATTTAACTATAAAATATGATTTTCACATATGGGTTATATTTAATGTCATTTTTTTTATACAAATTGCAAAGTATGCTTTACAGTACCTAGGTCTAGCATGATATTTGAATGTATCAATAACCTACCAAAAACAGGTGAACAAAAAAAAAGAAAATATTTACAATCTCATAAGATAGAACAACTTTTGGACTGAGGTGCTTGTTCGGCTACTGGGACGTTTCCGCCATTTTCTTTTCCTGTAGCGGCTGGGGCTGCAAAGACGAGAAGATGATAAGTATGTCTTATGTAGTAAACTGTAAACTATAATTTAAAGAGAACTCAGAAGCATGAAGTTAGTTGATGCTATCATTGTTTTCCAAAACATGTAACACAAAGTGCACCTATAACACTGGTGTCATAAAAAATGATGGGTTTACTAAATAGAAAGAACAACTGAATATGATTGATTTCAGACGTCTTTCTCTAACTCACAGGGCTGCCTGAAAAGAGCAGGTAGGGAGAATGACAAGTCTCTCCCCTGGGCCCTTGGACTGTATGTAAATTTCAACTTGAGCTGTTGAACTCTGTAAACCATTTTTTGTTTGTTTGTTTTTAGCTAAAAAGATGAAACTAGCCATAAAAGCATGCAAAATGGAACCTAGGGTTTCACCTGCTGGCTGGAAATGTGGCAATGAAATATTTAGATTTAACTGACATGTTTCAATGTATTCTTTTCCTAATAATAACATAACATAAATTATGTACAAAACTTTATACATTCCCTATAAATGTATAGGCATACAGTAGGCCTGCAAGCAATTACAACCATATGGAGAGATGAGTCATTGTATTTGGCATTATCTTAATTTCATTAAAATATCAGACTTTTATTACTGAAACACGATAATATTTTAAATTATGGTACTCTAGATCCAGTTAAATGGAGCCTCAAGAATGGGAATTTTTTCGATTTGTCTTAATGATTTAATAGATGCAATAAGATACTTTTTTCTCAAACATACTAGGGTAAACCCACCCATACCTGGTTTTGCAGGCTGAATGCCTAATTTCTTTTGCTTTTCCTCTTCCAAAGCTTTCATTTTTGCCTCATACTCATCAGCCAAAGCTTTCCATTCTTTTTTATTGTTCAAAATCCTATCATACATTGGCTGGATCTCTGGATGAAATCTTGAAAACTCCTGTGTTAAGACAAACACCAAGTTATAGGTTGGTGGTTACCTACCATATGATATTGTGTAACAATGTAAGAAAAAATATAGAATTTTGATGTAGACATGAACCTATGTGAATATTTAATTTTAATGCAGAACGTACAACATCAATTCCTGCCCACTACACCTGGCCTATAGGAAAGTAGCCCACACTCCTCAGTTCAGTTGAATACTAAATAATCTCAGATTCTTGGTCAGGTGCACTGATTACATCCTGCTGGCCAAATCTTATATAGACCTTTAAAGGGCCATCTCCTGAAGCTGAAGACAATCAGGAGATGACCTCACGCCTAGAAGCAACCAATGTGAATCTAGCCTGTCTGATCTGGAAGTGCAAACACTTTGATTTTATCCGTGTGGCTATGTGCACTGTAGTGGTTGGGCTAGGCTTCAGTGCCTCATCATAGTCCACCCTGCTAATGCCAAGGTCTCTTAAGACCAAAATCTGGAGAGATCCCGCTCTGATCCAATGCAAAGGATGTAAACAAGGCATAGCGCTGAGACTGCAAGATTCTGGTAAAAATGCAGCTTGTGCTGGGTGAGGGAAGGAAAGTGGAGTAAGAAAGTATAGAAGTTACACATCTCTATGTACAGAAAAAAAAACAAAAAAACTGTTGATCCAGGCCAAAAAATCCAATTAGCTCCCAACTTCCTGTAGTGAGCTGAAAATTTGGCTTCTTCTTAACTGAACTGCCTCACAGTGTTGCCAGCCCTGCCTGAGATACAGAACAGCATGACCCTCCTCATCTCCATAATGTATGAGGAGTTCACCAAGAATAATTCAAGCAGGGCTGCAGGGATTTAAGTGCAGCAGAGGCAAAGTTAGGAGCTGACATTTTCCTGTACTTGCAGCATTTTTAACTGCTTCCCGTCCAGCCGCCGCAGTTATACTGCGGCAGGTGAGCACCCCTGGGCGAGCCGTCCTAGCTGTATGTTGGGCGTTTCAAGGGGCATAGGGGGCGCATGTGCTCATCGTGTCACAGAGTAGCCGATGTGGGTGTTCAGCGGCTGTGATCGCTCCTGTCAGAACCAGAACAAAGCCAACACACAAATCCACGTTCTGGCAGGGGAGAGGAGACAGATTGTGTGTTCCAAGTACAGCTAGAACACACTGAGGGAACACATTTAGCCCTGTGATTGCCCCCTAGTGTTAACCCCTTCCCTGCCAATGACATTTATACAGAAATAGTGGCTATTTTTAGCTTTGATCGCTGTACAATTGTCAATGGTCCCAAAAAAGTGTCAAAAGTGTCCGATCTGTCACAGTCCTGATAAAAATCGCAGATCCCCGCCATTACTAGTAAAAAAAAAAATGCCATAAATCTATCGCCTATTTTGTAGACACGATAACTTTTGCGCAAACCAATCAATATACGCTTATTGCTATTTTTCTTACTAAAAATATGTAGAGGAATATATATCGGCCTAAACTGAGGAAGAAATTTGTTTTTGTTTTTTTTGGGATATTTATAATAGCAAAAAGTAAAAAATATTGCGTTTTTTTTTCTAAATTGTCAGCCTTTTTTTGTTTATAGCGCAAAAAAAAAATCGCAGAGGTGATCAAACACCACCAAAAGAATGCTCTGTTTGTAGGAAAATGAAAAAAATGTTGTTTGGGTACAGCGTCACATGACCGCGCAATTGTTAGTTAAAGGGAAGCAGTACCATTTCGGAAAAAATGGCCTGGTCATTAAGGGGTTAAATTCTTCGGGGGCTGAAGCGAATAAAGAAAGAAAAGCATGGGGATTATAGAGATATATTGATGTATTTTTTTTTTTTTTAGCCTGGCGTATGTTGTACATTTTAAAAGCACCAGTAGATGTCACAAAATGTTCATGAAGTCATGATATGATACCATTATGCTGGAAAAGGATTTTGTAAAGCTGGTGATTGTTGATCCAGGAAATATCCGATTGCCTTTAGGAAGGGATTTACTTTTCCCCTGCTGGAGCAGGGTTTGTCAGCAATAAATCAACCAATTTGATAAAAAAAAATAGAGATCTGTAAAGTAGTTGTGAAGAAAACAAAGTGTATACAGTACATTACTAATGTGGGAATACCTAAATGTCCACTAATTCATGCTTCTGATGGCTGTGTCAACCTTGGATCAGACCCTGTTTTTAAAAAAATACTTTTACGCTGTGTAATACAAAAGGATAGTCTCTGTGGAACCCTGATCATTTTTTAAAATTCCTACTCAGATAAATCTTCTGTATCTGTTAATGTGTGCTCTCAAATTATAACGCACTACATTATAAAACACATACCTTATATACAAACGTGCAGACAAAATCAATGAAACCACACTGCAGCTTTGGAAGCTCATCAGCTTTGTTCCTGTCCATCATTGGCTATAACAAAACAAAAAATCATACATTGAAATATATATATTTTATAATTTTCTATAAATTAGAACTATGGGCCAGATTCACAAAGGAGATACAACGGAGTATCTGAGATACTCCGTCGTATCTCTCAGAGTATCTATGCGACTGATTCATAGAATCAGTTACGCATAGATAGCCCTAAGATCCGACAGGTGTAATTGTTTTACACTGTCGGATCTTAGGATGCAGTACCGCGGTCGCCGCTGGGGGGAGTTTGCGTCGTAAACCAGCGTCGGGTATGCAAATTAGCAGTTACGGCGATCCACAAAGGTTTTTCCCATCGTTACGTCGTCGCAAGTTTTAGATTCCCGTCGCAAAGATAGGGCTGCTATTAACATGGTGGAAAATTACTTCACCATGTTAAAGTATGCCCGTCTTTCCCGCGTCGCTTTTGAATTTTTTTGTTTTCCCGGCGTAAGTACGTTACGCACGTTGCGATTCTCAACACGTCGGCGCGTCGTAATTTCGCGCAAAGCACGCCGGGAAACTTGCGCCCGGAGCATGCACAGTACGTCCGGCGCGGGAGCACGCCTAATTTAAATGGTACCCGCCCCATTTGAATTGGGCCGCCTTGCGCCGGACGTGTTTACGATACACTGCCGCAAGTTTCCAGGTAAGTGCTTTGTGGATCGGGCACTAACACTGAAAACTTGCGGCGGTGTAACGTAAACGTGTTACGTTACGCTGCAGCGCAGGTACCAGAATCTGGACCTAAGTCACTCTACCATTCCACTGTTGAAATGTAAGCCCATCAATGCCCAGCAACAACCAATCACATAGCAACCTTTATTGGTCTATCTACACTAGGGGTCTCCAAACTTTTCAGTACAAGGGTTGCATTGTGAATTTTACAAATATTTTCAGTAAGTAAAAAAAAATGTTATAAAGAAATTCAGGAGTGCCTATCAGCGCCCACCTTACATCCATTAATGCCCATCGGGGGGCCTGTGGTAGGGTCATGGCTGGCTGGCAGTGGATGCACCAACCTCCATATTATAATACACAGAGCACTGCCAGCCAACCAGGGTACTTTCACAGACATTTGCTATCAACCATATAAAATGTTGGAGTTGTGGCCTGCGGGCCATAGTACGAAGACCCTTGGTCTACGTTACATAATAAAACCTAAAATTGGATTGGTTGCTGCCTGTAAGTGCATAGTATTTCTAATATATTGTTGCCGGGTGTTCGGCTGGAAACAGAGCAATTTAAGACACTGTGCTACAATGCTTTTTATGTCTTCGATTGACTGCCGGCTAAATCGGTTAAAAATACCTTGCCTCCACCAATTCGTTTTGCACTCCTGTGACCCGTTTTCAGCATCCATTTTCAGCAGAGAGCGGACTGAAGTCCGCTCTCTGCTGATGTCACGAATGTCAGTCCGAGCACCGCATCATCCCGACAACGGAAGTCTGGATACGCTAGGTATCTGGACTTATACCCATCTCAGCGAGTCGCTGAGAACCTGAGACGGCCGCCCCCATCCCCTCCACAGCCCAGCGCTCCAATGAGTGAGCAGGGAGATAAGCAGAGAGCTGTGATTGACAGTCTACTCTCTGCTCGGGGAGCTGTGAGAACTGAGCGATCAGTGGTGTTTGATCGCTCGGTTTTTAGTGCAGAGGCGCCGGGGGACAGATGCAGCATCCACCTAGGTAAGTATAAATAAAAAATAAATAAAAGAAGCCCATACTTCTCTTTTAAGGGGCGTGGGTTAACAAAATATTCCTTGCACATATAAAATATGCTTTCACTGCTATGCCACAAGCAAGAGTGTCACGAACACATATAAACCCCAGCACAATCATAATAAAAAATAAAATAAGAATGAAAAGCTTCCATTGCACATGATTTTGAATACAATGAAAATATACAAAAAGCTAAAAAAAATATATTTTAAAGAAGACCTTCTTTAAAATAGTCAGGGATTGCATAGCAAATAGCAACTGTTAAGACAAATAACACTTGATGACAAGTATATAATGTACACTATTGTGTATATAGTGCAGGGGGTTGGCTATGTGCAATGCACAGGGTTCTGCAGTCAGTGTCAGGTTTAGGATACATAATGCAGACTGCAGGGGTCAGGGTGTGTAATAAAATGTGTTCAAGGATCAGGAGTATGTAATGCACCGAGAGATGTAGTCAGTGCTGGGTTTAGGAATACATGGCACACAGAGAGCACAGCTCAGGAGAACACAATGCACAGATAGCAGGGTCAGGAGTGCAATGCATAGAATGCAGGGGACAAGAGTGCAATGCACAGATCGCAGAGAACAGGAGTGTGTACCGCACAATGTAGCAATAAGAAGAGTAAAAAAATCTCCCCCCTCCCCCAACTTCATCCTTTCAGTGAAAATCCCAAATCTTTCCCTTCCAAAAATAAATAAAAAATCATCCAACACTAATTTGTAACCCCCCCTCCCCCACACACAAATTCTCTCTCCCCTCCCTGAACAAATACATGGGCTGAATGCATGTGAATTGCACAGGAAAGAAAAGTTTGTTCTTGTGTGATTCATGGTGTGAACGGGCCCTGAGTCCTGAGGGGGGGCGTGCTAAGAAGATACTGTATGTTCTAGGGGGTGTTTTGAGAGGAGAGAGGACTTGTGGTGGGGGGTGGTCAGACATCACATCTAACCTCCCCCTTCTACCTAGCATAAGTCCAGTCTCCCCTCCCCGTACTCCAAAAAAATCACTGCAATTCCTGTGTTCCCTCTCCCAATCTCTCCCCCCTCCCCCCCACATATGTCATCTAATCTATAGTGTCATCTGCAGTACGATAATCACAGACCTCAGATCAGAGCGGAACATTTATCGCAATGTCGCTCCTCCTCCCTGGCTCCTCCTGCCTGTGTACAGGAATACATCAGAGCCTAGGGGGAGGAGTTGGATGAGGCGGAGGATGCGGCTTACAGTGTGAAAGGCGCCCGGTGGAGAGAGATGCCGGGTGCTGTGCAGAGGGAAGTTTGCAGCGTGTGGAACACCAAACACCCCGCACAAGCTGTGGGACAGGTGACACTGGTGCCCAAACTAGCGCGCCCCTGCCAGGCAAGTGACTGGAGACAAGTGTCAGAACTTGTTCCGACACTTGGCTCTGCTCCAGGATCCACATCAAATCCTGACAAGGTCCCAGCTAATCCAGGAGGTATGAGAATTTACCACCCCTGCCACTCTGGCGCCCTTAGGCAGAGAGAGTTGTATTTTCTTAGGCTGAATACCAAGGAACTTTCTCTTTGTTGCGAGGAGACTGAAGTGGGCACATTGAGAACTAGAGTCACTCCAGGCAGATTCAGAAGTGAGCTGACATCTGAACAGCGGGACCCCTTTTGCTTTATCACTGGGATTGATGAGAGGACACTGCTGCCATTAACCTGTTTCTGCTAGCAGAGACTGAGCACATAGGGACTGGCCATCTAATTAGCAGCATTATTTACTGCATGCAGACTTTACTGGGACTGTACTTATGTGCACCACTGTAAAGACTGGTCCCCAATGTTAGCTGAAGAACTAGGGCTAAAGACTGCTACTGTAAAGAACTTTGCCTATTGTCCATAATAAAAGGTACCTCTTTAGAGAGTCTTACATTTCATCGCTACCAATCATATAGAGTGCACTCTAAAGTGGATATAGCCTACTGTTTACAGAGGAGTTATCACAGCATTGGTGATCATTGGTCTTGCTGTTTTCTAATGTCATTACTTATTGCTGATTTTGTGGTTTACTCTACTTTAATTTAGCTGCACAAAACTTCATTCTATGCTGCTATAGCCTAGTGAATATATTGTCTAGTGAATTGTGATTGACCTAATACTTTACTTTGAATTACGTGCATACTACTGTTTACTGAAACTGGTGACAACATGTTGGATTCATTTACCACTAACCAGTCTGATGTTTGCTGATTGATACTGTGTGCAGGGTATCTATAATTGTGCAGTAGCAGTGCAGTATACATTTGCTTAACCTGTTCTCAGAGTTGAGGCAGAACAACAAAGAACCCAATCTACCAAGCGGCTCCTGTGGGGGAGGGGGGGCGGATCAGTACAATATTAAATGCATCTATGCAATACAGAATTTTTTTTATACATGAAAGCTTGCACTGTCTTTAAATAATCAAAAAATCTTCATCCTGTGATTATTTGCAAAAGCTTAGCTACAAATTAGCTTTTTTTTATCAATATCCTTTTTTTTTTTATCACAGTTCTTTATAAGTTATACTTACAATTGGATTTTGCTGCAAAACAGTCCTTTCCAAGTCACCTTGTTCCCAAAATTCAGCTGCAACCAACAATGCAACCTACAAAAGAAAACATTTTAATGAATTAAAGGGCAGTTCCAGCTAAACAGTTAAACACATTGTTAAATTACAGCAGAGGGAACCTCCAAACTCAAAATAGAGCTAGTTTTATTGGACGTATGAAAGCCATTGATTAAGAGCATTGAAAAAGAGAGGACAACCTGCGAGATAACGCAAGTTAGTCCCTTTTTGGCAGATACCAAGCCATTGTATTTTAGGGGACTAAGCTTGAACATTATACCTTGCATAGTGAGTGGCTCTGGTTTCGCAGGAGCAGTACTAATGGATCCCCACAAACCAACATTTTTGTAAATATTTTATTATATTTTTTCATGTGACAACACTGAAGAAATTATACAAAACTACACTGTAAAGTAGTGAGTGTACAGCTTGTATAACAGTGTAAATTAGCTGTCGCCTCAAAATAACTCAACATACAGCCATTAATGTCTAAACCGCTGGCATCAAAAGTGAGTACACCCCTAAGTGAAAATGTCCAAATTGGGCCCAAAGTGGCAAAATTTGGTGTGACCCCCATTATTTTCCAGCACTCTCTTAACTCTGTTGGGTATGGCGTTCACTAGAGCTTCATAGGTTGCCACTGGAGTGCTTTTTCACTCCTCCATGACAAAATCACAGAGCTGGTGGATGTTAGAGACCTTGCACTCCTCTACCTTTTGTTTGAGGATGCCCCATAGATACGTAATAGGGTTTAGGTTTGGAGACATACTTGGCCAGTCCATCACCTTTACCCTCAGCTTCTTTAGCAAGGCAATGGTCAACTTGAAAGTGTGTTTGGGGTCATGTTGGAATACTGCCCTGCAGCCCAGTCTCCAAAGGGAGGGGAGCATGCTCTGCTTCAGTATGTCACAGTACATGTTGGCATTCATGGTTCCCTCAATGAACAGTTTTTTGTTGCCAGCAGTTTAGACATTAATGGCTGTGTGTTGAGTTATTCTGAGGGGGACAGCAAATTGACACTGTTATACAAGCTGTACACTCACTACTTTGCATTGTAGCAAAGTGTAATTTCTTCAGTGTTGTCACATGAAAAGATATAATAAAGTATTTACAAAAATGTGTGGGGTGTACTCACTTTTGTGAGATACTGTGTGTGTATATATATATATATATATATATATATATATATATATATATATATATACACATCTATTATGATGTGATGGAAAAATACAGTGTGAGAATGTTCTTGACCTTGCAATGTTTCTCTCTGTGGACTCAGCATAATTAGTCTATGGCCTCGTACACACGGCCGAGGAACTCGACGTGCCAAACACATCGAGTTCCTCGGCCAGTTCAGCCCTGAAGCCGCCGAGGAGCTCGGCGGGACGAGAGCTCCCATAGAACAACGAGGAAATAGAGAACATGTTCTCTATTTCCTCGCCGAGGTCCTCGTCGGCTTCCTCGGCCGAAAGTGTACACACGGCCGGGTTTCTCGGCAGAATTCAGCCAGAAACTCGGTCGGAAGCTGAATTCTGCCGAGGAAACTGGTCGTGTGTACGGGGCCTATGTCTTGGATGTAATAATCACTCAGCATAAATACTGCCCACTGTGGGAACACAACAGTCCTCTGGCAGCTGGACCAAAGAGTTGCATTGTTAGTGAATCTAGTAACTGAACAAAATCTTGTGTATTGAATAAACAATAAATATTGTAGTCTAGCTTTGCATGTCTGGTCATTAAATGCCCCATATACATGCACCTAAAAATATGTAAAATTGCCTTTTCTTTTGCCTTACTATTTTACTTTTTATCAGGAAAAGGTAAAAAATTGTATAATTCGTATATTTTTCATTTTTATATACAGTGAGTGAAATCTCTCAAAACTGGAGAAGCTGTGCATGGCAACCAATCAGCATCTAACTTTAATTTTCAAAGTTTAACTGAACGAGCTAATGATAGAAGCTGATTGGTAGGCATGCACAGCTGCTCCAGATTCTGTCTCCTCCAGTTTTGATAAATTCCTTGCACTATGTATATAGTCTGTCATATCTAAAACAGTTGCAGTCATTTTCTATTTTTTTTTTTTGTTAGATGTATACCTTGCTTTGTATTTCCCATGGCTTTGCAATAGCTGAGAGATCACAGGCTGTCATCATCATTGCCCTACATAGAAAAAAATGGTTACATTTAATGTACTAATAAACATTACGTTTGGCTTTTAGCTTTTAAAAATATGAGTTGGTGATAAAGTTCAAGAACATGGATGCAATAAAAGTAAGCAAAGTTAAATATAATCCAGAAGTATAGAGGCTTGATCCAAAAAAACGATACAAAATTCAATGTAAAGTGTAAGTGTAAGGCCGAGTACTCACGAGCAAACATGTCCGTTCGAAATGTCCGACGGGCTGTTTCCGGCGTACAAGGCTGTTTTTTCATTTGGCCCGCTGGCTTGTACACACCAGCGGACGATATTTCCCTGCGGACCTGAACGCGTGCACGTAATCCACGTTTGACGTCACTATAAAGGGAAAGGCCAAAGTCAATGGCGACGCCCTCTGTTCCGCTTTTGCTAGTTACGGCTTTGCTCGTGTTAGTGAAGGTTTGGTTAGAGCTGATTCGCGCTTCTCGGTCTCCAGGCTTTAGCAGGTAGTATTTTCTCGTTCAGTGCGTGTGCTTGTGGGTACGTAGTTGGCATTCGGGTACAGGCGTGCAGTTCGTTCTGCTTAGCAGATTCGTACTGTGCGTTCGTATCTGTGTGTCGTGCGTTCTTTGCAGGTACCGCTGGATTTGATTGTGCTTTCTGTTGGAGTGTGTTCTTGACTGACCAGCCGGCCGGTTTGAAGCCATGATGGAGCAGCAGCGTCAATTTTCGCGAGTTGGTGCTGTTTATGGGATGGCTGCTGGATATGTTCATTATTCCAGTACTTTGGCCAGAAACAGGGGGCGGAGGCGTTTCTGGACCAAGAATTGGTTGCGCCAGCGTGACCAGTTCTCACATATGCCTCTGCTTAGGGAAATCCAGGAGAATAATCCTAATGACTATAGGAATTTTCTCCGCATGACGGACCCCGTATTCAACAGTCTGCTGGATCTTCTGTCCCCCTATATCACGAGGCAGGACACTGTGATGCGCCAAGCCATCACGGCCGAGCAGAGGCTTATTGCCACGTTGCGGTACCTGGCGACTGGGAGGAGCCTGCAGGACCTCAAGTTCTCGACAGGCATCTCTCCGCAGGCGCTTGGGGTCATCATACCGGACACGTGTGCTGCCATCATTAAAGTTATGCACGAGGAGTATATGAAGGTAAGTTTCCTCATTTTAACCTCACAATGTGTCTTTAATAATGTGGCAAACTAACTTTTTATTTTATTTCCCAGATATGCTGTGTGTTTAACTAACGTTCCCTTTTCTCACTATGCATGTTGATATCAGCTTTTACATGTTCTTTTTATTTTGGCCTACCTGCATATTTTGATCTTACCCAATATTAACCTGTCCAGCATGCTATCTTCGGGCCAACCCCCACCATGCCACTTTTTTTTTATTTTTTTGGTTTTCTAAAAACAGTTTAAACACCCCCCACCCCCCCTTCAAAGTGTTTTTGTCCCCATCAGAGGGCTGTGGAGTCTCTTATTAATTAATTGGCCCTATATATTTGTGCCCCGAAATTCTCCCTTCATAATTTGCAAATGCTATTTAAAAAATGTAAAGTTGCACAAGGATGCTTGTATGATTATGTTTGCAATGTTTATGTGCCAAAGTACTAAATCTCTTTTTTTGTTTGTCCCCACAGCTACCCTCCACACCACAGGAATGGCAGTCTGTGGCTTCCCAATTTGCCGAGCGGTGGGATTTTCCTAACTGCGGTGGAGCAATAGATGGGAAACACGTCCGCATTGTGCCCCCACCCCACTCGGGGTCCTACTATTATAATTACAAGGGTTATCATAGTATCGTGTTGATGGCGGTGGTGTCGGCACAGTATGAGTTTCTATATGTGGACGTGGGGAAGAACGGCCGGATGTCAGATGGGGGAGTGTTCTCACGGACTGATTTCTATGATCGTCTCCAAACTGGTGGTCTGGCATTGCCACCAGATGAAGATAATGTGGAAGGACTTCCGTTTGTGTTCCTAGCGGACGAGGCTTTCGGCCTTGGACCTCACCTAATGCGGCCTTTTCCCCAGAGGACCCTCACCTCAGAGAGGAGTGTGTTCAATTTTCGGTTGTCCAGGGCTCGGAGGGTAGTCGAGAATGCCTTTGGGATCCTCAGCAACCGGTTCCGCCTGTTCCTGACATCGATACATTTGGCGGAATATAAATTGAACACCGTTATATTTGCCTGCTGCATTTTGCACAATTTTCTACGCAGGCACTCCCAGACGTACCTAGCCCCCATGGGCTCTGAGGCAGGACTACCCTCAGAGAACATTCCTGGCCTGGACACTGGTCGCGCTGGCTTGGCCCCCCAATCTGCTCGTGAGGTACGCGACAAATATGTTGAGTACTTCATGGGTCGGGGGGCCATTGCTATGCCAGATCATATTTCTTTCTAATTCGGCCCCCAAAAGAAAGGAATATTCTCACAACTAATAAATAATTAGACCATTGGACTTTATACAGTTGTTTGTCATTACTGCTTTTTCTCTATTTTTCTGTCTTCCAGGTTATCTCCAAAAATAGTGCACTTCTAGTGCCAGATTTACTTACTCAGATGTATTAACTAACCACATTTGCACATTATTCACTCATCTACTAACTGGGTATTCAGTCTAGAAATAAGAAGCCACTCTTTTTTCTGCTTTTGATGTCTCATTTTTTTTTTTTATTTTAGTCATTTTTTAACAAGAAATGTGTATTTTTAGGCAGAAAACATTTCCTGCAAAATCTTGAGACAAAATATTTGCTTTTAATTATTTATTTTTTTGTCTTTATTGACAGTGATTATCAATAATAATGATCGAAACACAATGTAACAATAATTTCACTGAAACTATACGCAAGAATTTTTGGGCTTGTCATTTGTTTGTGTCTAATTTTTTTAACAAGATTTTAACACAACACAAAATTTTTTTTTTTTTTTACAACAATTAGTTAACTTCTTTCTTTAGGTGAGATTTATTGTTCGTTTTGTGATCTGAAAATGGAAACATTTACAAACCAAAAAAGATCAACACCAAACAAAAATTTAAAAAATGAACAGCAGTCAGTCATATGGATGGTGTGCTTTCACACTGGAACACGCCAAAATTTCTAAATGCACACATTCAGTGAAAACTCGCCAAATGTCATTGGTTAAACAGACAAATGGCCACATGTGCTATCTGACATCATGGGTGATCAATGTCTGTGTTTTGTGGGAGCAAACCCTTCCTCTCAACTACTTGAGGATCGAGGAGGGGTTTGTACCCACAAAGCACAGACAATAGATAGTCTGTGATGGCAGCTAGCACATATTGGCACACTGTGTGTGCATTTAGAAATTTTGGCGTATTATAAAGTACAAAAATTAAAAAGGGTTTTGTGGGCGGGGGATGGGCGGGGGATGTGCTTCTGTGGTTCAGTCTTTGACACGGCCCATCATGTCCATGATATTTTTGTAATTTTGGTTGATGACTAGCATCCTTTGTCGCATGTTCTCCATTTCCGTGCTACACTCTGAAATGACATTTCGCACATTCTGCTCCATGACTAGCATCCTTTCCTGCATAATGTCCATTTCCGTGCTGCACTCCATTAGTTGCTGTATAATGATAGAAGCACTTGCACGTGAAAAATGTGCTACTCCATCTTGATCCCCTAAAAAGAAACAAATTGGCATTCAAAATATGTAAATAATTTCCAGCCTATCTGCATATGTTTGGCCCTATTAATATAGGGGTGACACTGACCTGATGGCCTGATAATTTCCACATCCCCAATTTCTTCATCTTCTATCACTCCTCCTTCTTCCACCACCTCCCCATCATCTTCTATCACTCCTCCTTCTTCCACCACCTCCCCATCATCTTCGACTCCTCCTTCATCCATCAATCCACCTTCTTGCAATTTGCCAAATTGTTCTTCCGCCACTTGCCCTTCATCTGAGAGAAATTCTAAGTCCAAAATAACTTCTTCCTCCTCTCTTCCTTCCTCCTTTCTTCCTTCCTCTTCTCCTTCCACATCCTCTTCTCCTTCCACATCCTCTTCTCCTTCCACATCCTCTTCTCCTTCCACATCCTCTTCTCCTTCCACATCCTCCTCTCTTCCTTCCCCAGCCTCCTCCTGCTCAACATGTGGAGGTGTTTGATTTTCCGGGTGTCTGGCCCTCTCTGCCTCCTCCAATTGCTGGCGTCTTCTTTCCCCTATAAGAAATAATAAAAAACAAAAGGTATACTCATCAGCACACTGATATTGGATATCATAAATCGCACACATTGCATAGACGATACATTTATGATGATTTTTGGTTGTTTATTCTTTCAGCAATCCTCCATTTTTGGCGTAGTTCTAGGCCAAGCTCTGATCCTGCCCCTTTTTTGCAAAGAAGTGACACAAATGGATGTCCCCCCAAAACATTAATTCTCGTCGACCCTCCAAATAAATATACTTTGATTTTTGAGACACAGGTGCTTTGCATTTCAAGATGTTAAAACATCAGCTTTATTTGCATTTTGGAGAATGAATCTTGTTTGCCTGTCACATTCACTCAATTTAATTTCTGTGATTTTGCTATTCAACAATGTTGGAAAACCAAGTTTGGGGCCAGTCAGCCATGTCCAGGTGTGTTGTTCCTGGAGTAACGTCACATTTTTGCTTAACAATGTCATATTACGCGTGTTTACTATTTCACCAAATTTGTTTAAGGTTGTTATTTGACATAAACACAATACAGTATCTACACGTGTTCAAAAGTAAAAGCAGGCCAAGGAGGCAGATGTGAAAAAATACATGTCAACACATTATTGCAGACATTCCCCCCCCCCTTAAATAATATGGACTTACTTTTACGCAGAATTTTGAGGATCTTCTTCATGTGATGTGGCTCCCTCAATTTTAAATCGGACCAACGCTTCCGGAGTTGCTCCTTTGACCTGGTGACACCAAACATTCTCCTCATTCTCCTTGCCACCTTGTCCATTATGTGTGACTTCCTACGGTTCGGTGTTTTGTAGGGCCCACATTCACCATCATAATCCTTCCTCCTCATGATGTAAACCAACTCCACCATTTCTTCGAACGCCATATTAGTGGCTTTATATCTTTTAGGCCTGGATCGGGACGGTCCAGCCTCTGTCCCTTCACTTGCGCCATGAGAGCTCCGTGCCCGCTCGTGTGACATCGCCATCTTTCCTTCCCACAGAGATTAGGGGCGTGGAAACGAGGAAATGTCCCGTCAGGGGCGGAGATGAGGGCGGGGATTATTGCATATGCGGAGTGTCGCGAATGCCAACAACGTATTGACGTAGGTTACGCGGAGAATATTCGCGCGATTCCAGAACCTACACAGTTAACGCCATATTTACTTTTTCAATTGATTAGGGGCATGGCAAAGGTGACGAGGGCGGCGTTTCATACATACGCGGAGTGGATAAAAGGCGCTTGACGTGATTACGTAGGTTACGTGTTAATTCAGCGAGCGGAAGAAACGAGGATTGTGAGAGAGGCAGGTAAGAAATTTAAACATGGGATCAGCAGCGGGCTCTAAAATGTAGAGCAATGGGATGGGGGTTTGGTCTGTTGGTTGCACAGTTTTATTAAGCTATTATGTCTCTTGGATACCAGAATGTGATTTTCATACCCAAATGCTTTTGTAGACATCACAAAATAGAGAGATCAAAAATGCTGTGACTCATTAGTAATTATGTAGGGTGTATTCAGATCAGGCCAAGTATTGTTCTGTGTTGGTTGGACAGAGGTCATTAGGAAGTTTCTTTCATGTAATCAATGCTGAGGGGCAGGATATCTACACATGCAATAGTGCCTTGATGAATGCTGTCATTTGTAATAATTGTGTATGGTTGTAGATTTATATTATTTCCTGCAATGTAACCAAAGGGGCGGCATGTTAAAAAAAAATGTTAGCTAAAACCAACCAATGGGGCAGAGCTGGCCAGCATTTTCTAAACAAGAGACACTGTGTTTGTATTTCTATATAGGTACTACTTTTTTAACAACATATTCTATCAATGTAAATGCTGAGGCTTTTTTTAATTGTGTTTTTGGTTTCTTTTCATTTTTTCAATCTAGAATAAAAAAAAAAAAAAAAAAAATTCACAATGGATCTCCTGCAGAGCCAAGACATTATCCAGCATTTGCTGGATAAATTTCGGGAAATGCCCATCCTGTGGGATTCAAAGCAGGACCATTACCACAATAAGGACGTACGAGCGGCAGCACTTGAACAGCTAGCAGCATACATGAGGACATGGGTGCCAGAATGCAGTGCCAACATGGTGAAGGATAAACTTGCCAACCTCAGGGGCACATATAGGAGAGCGTACAAAGCTCACCAAAAGCAGCTAAGATCTGGAGCAGCAGCAAGACCACCAAAGGAACCCAAGCTGTGGTATTACAGCCAGATGTCATTTTTGCGGGATCAACTGGAAGGCAGGCCATCAATGTCGAGTCTGAATCCCAACCTTTCCTCCACGCTACCTCCCAGCGGGACTTCCCCAGATCACAACAGCCCTGCAGAGTCAGATGAAGAGGGCCTGGCTGACAGAGAGGCAGATCTGCGCCTCTACGATGATGAGGTATAGTAGTTTCATAACTATTTATGTAATAATCTTAATTATTGTTTGATTCTTGACTTGATATTGGTTAATAAAATACAAGCTGGGAAGTAAAAATCTAAAATCGTGGGCAAACAAATAGGTGTCAGGGATGACAACTGCAGGGGTCAGAGGGTGAGTCTGTTTTCAAGTTTAAATTCAAGGCAAAAAATAAGATTCAAGCATGAAAATGTGAGTGAGTATATTCCTAAATATATTACAACATGTCCCTTTTTTTTACACAGGAAGAAGAGACCAGCCAGGAGGTGGCAGATCCTCTCCTCACTGACAGCCAGGCCGAAGGGGTCAGTGGCAGCCAGGAGGAGGCCGGGCCCAGTGGCGTTCAGCAGCTCCCCAGGACAAGCACCACCAGCCAGGCTCCTCCACTTTATATTAGGCCACCAGGCCGTAAGAAGAAATTGGGGGCAGTGGAGGAAGCCAGCCTGAAAATGATTCAGGAGGCGAGTGCCATCATGAGGGCCCCCCTCAACCCCACTGAGGCCTACAGTGCCTCCGTGGCACATGACCTGAATCAAGGCACGGAGGAGCAGAGGCAACTGGCAAAGGGCGTGATCAACCAGGCCCTTTGGTGGATGCAGAGGGAGCTGCTGACCCCAGACACTGGGCTATGTGACCCGGCCCGGCTTGCTGAACACCATTCTCCTGCTGCCACATCATCCCCACCTGCAAGGGCCCAGGGAAGACCCGCTGGAAGGCAGCCTGGAAGGAAGGTTGCAAGGAAGAGGAGACGTTGATGCCCTGCCTTCCATTTGATCCCCCACAAATGGCATCTTGTTTGGACTACCACAGCTTGGGTTCCTTTGGTTATGTGCTGCTGCTTCAGATTTTCTTTTGTGTGCTTCCTGAGGTTGGCTAGTTTATCCTTCACCATGTTTCAAATGCAAGTTTGCATGTATGTTGCTAGCTGTTCAAGTGCTGCCATTCTGTTTTTGATCCTTTTTATAATTTGCTCAAATAAAAGCCTTTTTGTTGATTTGAAAAACGTGCCTATTGTTTGTAATACTGTGGGTATTATTTTAGGCATCAAACATTACAAACAAATAAAATGATTAATCTAAAATATTCACTAACTCATGTGGGGGGGGGGGGGGTCATTTGGTGTGCCAACATGGTAGACAATTTAAACAACCTTCAACAAAATCATGTTAAATATACAAACAAAAGCTAAATCAAAACTATTTCCTATTAAAATATTCTAAATGGTGACATAACTATAAACACCTAAAGAAAGTGGGAAAGATAACCATTAAACATTAAAAGCAAAAAAATTGAAATGTGGAGGACCACTAAAAATATGATACGTCGGGCCAATAAAAGTTTGCAAAAATCTTACTACATCACAGCTAACAAATGTCACTTTTGAGTATGGAACAACTCAGTTGAAATAACATGAGCTAAATAACTGATTAGTTATAGCAAGAGAAGAATGAAGAAAACGACGGCATCAAGCATTGGTTATTGTGTGTTTTGCTTCAGTGTTCTATTGCTAGAATTAATCTTTCTATTGACGAATGTGCCATATCCCAAAGAAACGTGAGTTTTACCTGAACGAGCGCTCCCGTGGCCTCATTTAGTCTGAGCATGCGCGGGGTTTTTGTACGTTGGTTTTGTGTACTCACCACCAAACATGTACGTTCGGACAGGATTTGAGCGGACGGTTTTAAAACAAGTTTGGAAATAAATGTCTGCTGAAAAACGGCCCGGCGGGCAAATGTACGGTGAAATTCTGTACGCTCGTAACTACACACGACCAAACATGTATGCTGAAACTGGTCCGCGGGCCAGTTTCAGCAAACATGTTTGGTCGTGAGTATGGGGCCTTATAGTTACAGATATTGATTACTCGTTGCAGACGTCTCAGTACTCCCCCTAGCAATGCTTTCATGTGCAGGCAGATAGCACCAGGTTTGTTCAGGCATTTCCCAGAATCAACATCTACTTCCTGGACTGGGATAACGGCTCAGAGATAACACAATCATGTAAAACCTAGAGCATGTGTGGTAGTTGGCTGATTTCAGACGTCTGATACAGATCAGCCCCTTGCTGTAGCCTCTGACCTTGTAACTTGCTACAAATATACATTGTTGAAGTTTCATGCCTTGGGGAAAGGAGAGTGATGCAGCGTACACATGACCGTTTTTAATGCCATGGAAAAAAAACGTTTTTCTCGACGTGATTCCTCTCAAGCCTGCCTTGCATATACACGATCGTGGGAAAAAAATGCTTGAGCAAAGCGCGGTGACGTACAACATGTACGACGCCACTATAAAGGGGAAGTTCCATTCGAATGGCGTCACCCTTTGGGCTGATTATGCAAATTATCCCTTCTCAAAACTTGCTTCTGAGCTTGAAATTCCGACAAGAAAACCAAGTTTTTTTTCCCCATCATTAAAGTCTACGCACGACCAATTTCCACAACGTGAAAAACGACGATGTAAAAAACGTTAAGAAAAAATAGAGCATGTTCTAAATTTTTAATGGACATTTTTCACGTCGAGAAAAATGCTCTGGAGCCTACACACGATAGTTTTTAATGACCAATTTAAAAATGCAATTTTTCTCGTCATGAAAACGGTTGTGTGTACACGGCATGAGAAATCCTTCCCCCTACCTGCAGCAGACCGATGACATAATCTCTGACTAAGCACAGCTACTTAACTGGAGATCAAGGACTGATTTTTGTGATAAAGATTTTTTTTTTTAAATAGTACTGTTGACAGTATTATTCTTGCAGACTTACAAAGTTACTGAAATGTCTAACTTTGAAAATGTAAGAAATGAAATGAGATTTACATTGATGATAAAGCTGTGAACTCTTGGGATCTGCTGAAACCGCGGTGGCCCTAACTTTAACCGCTTCAGCCCCAGGAAGGTTTTACCCTCTTTTCTGCCCAGAGTACTTTTTACAATTTGGCACTGCGTAGCTTTAACTGACAATTGCGTGGTCGTACCCAAACAAAATGTGCGTTCTTTTTTTCCCATAAATAGAGATTTCTTTTGGTGGTATTTTATCACCTTTGCGGTTTTAATTTTTTGCGCTATAAACAAAAAAAAAAGCAAAAATTTGGGAAAAAAAACAATATTTGAAACTTTTTGCTATAATAAATATCCCCAAAAGTTTTTTTAACCGCTTCCCGACCGCCGCACGCATATATACAACGACACAATGGCAGTCCTGGGCAGAAGGACGTCCCCTTTAAAGAAGCACCATTGTGCATGCCCGCACAAGAGAGATAGAGTGGGGAGATGCTAATGCAAACAAGCATCTCTCCGCTCTGCCTAGTGACAACGACAGTGATCACCGCTTCCTGTAATCGGAAGCGGTGATGACTGTCTTGTCACACACAGCCCATCCCCCCTACAGTAAGAATCACTCCCTAGGGAACACTTAACCCCTGCAGCGCCACAATTTTTTTTAATATATTTTTGGGGGATATTTATTATAGCAAAAAGTTAAAAATATAGATTTTTTTCCAAAATTGTCGCTCTTTTTTTGTTTATAGCACGAAAAGTAAAAATCGCGGAGGTGATCAAATGCCACCAAAAGAAAGCTCTATTTGTGGGAAAAAAAGCACGTACATTTTGTTTGGGAGCTACGTCGCACAACCGCGCAATTTTCAATTAAAGCGATGCAGTGCCGAATCGCAAAAAGTGGCCAGGTCTTTGACCACCAAAATGGTCCGGAGCTGAAGCGGTTAAGTGGTTAAAGGAACAAAAGTGGGTTAGGGAGGTATAGCATCAAAAAGTTTAGCACAGGATAAGGGATAAGTAGAGAGTGGAAAAAGATTCCAAAAGAGAGTATTGAAATATTGTGCATTGTGAGTAATTAAATATCACTCTCTTATACATACATGACTATTTCTTTGCGGGTCTGTTCCAACATCAGATACTCCGTCCATGTTTTCTCATTTTCATATGTTTTAGACTGGTCCACTATCTTCTGGAACATAGCCCTCTTCCTGTGTGAAAGGATAAAAGTGTGTCAGTTTCAATTGACATGTGACAAGAGCACATGTTATTATTTGATTTCATGCGCGGTTAGGGTTTGGATCATAAGGGCATTGCTCAGCTTGTGTATTGTTGCTTATACCTTCAGAGCTTGCCGAAAGGTGTTGTCTATGGAAAAATAGTAGTGACTGGATGCTAATGTGTAGTTTTATACCTTTATCCACCAATATGACTTTTGTAAAACACAATACTATGGAGAAATGAACCCAAATGTGGGCATACACAAGGAAAAATGTGATACTGGTAACGAAAACCATTCCTTATAGACTTTTGCATGACAAGACTTGACATTCTTATCTGTCTCCATTTGTGAGATTAACCCCCCAATAAAACCCATACCACCACCAACACCTCCTCTTGTGTCATTGGAATAGGAAGCAAGGGCAAATGTCCCCAAAAGAATCATAGACATCAGTAAAAACCCAAGAGTTTCTAATCCTACTTAAAACTACCAAAACAGTTCGGCTGAAGTATTTTAACATTTTAACATTTATGCATTTCAGATTTACGCTGTGAATTACAGAAACAGTAACTCTCTAATACATTGAGAATATTATGAGCTCTTATGCCGCGTACACACGATCGGAAATTCCGACAAGAAAACCGTGGTTTTTTTTTCCAACGGAATGTTGGCTCAAACTTGTGTTGCATACACACGGTCACACAAATGCTGTCAGAATTTCCGACCGTCAAAAACGCGGTGACGTACAACACAACAACGAGCCGAGAAAAATGAAGTTCAATGATTCCGAGCATGCGTCAAATTGATTCCGAGAATGCATGTTTTTGCGCATTGGAATTGCATACAGGCGGTCGGAATTCACGATAGGAATTTTTTCCGTTGGAAATTTTGAGAACCAGCTCTCAATCTTTGGTTGGCGGAAATTCCGACAGCATAAGTCCGATGGCGCATACACACGGTCGGAATTTTCGTCCAAAAGCCCACATCTGACTATTTTTGTCGGAATTTCCGATCGTGTGTAGGCGGCATAAGTTCTAATAAAAATTTGCTATCTATGAGATTCATGAAAGTAGCCTTTTAACAAATGTAATTGTTTGTCCAATATTAGAGGTTTATTTTACAGGGATAAACTTACTTGAAGTACAAAGCCAGATCTGTGGCAATGATTGCAATATCCATCATACGAATAGCATGATCATACTGTCTCCTGTTCAGGTTCTGGTAGATGTTTACTTGCTGTGAACAACAAAAATATCAATTTCTATTATTGGCACATTTCCCAACCATTAAAAGTGGATAAAAAAAGAGCTTATTAAACTTGGCTTGGTCTGACCAAGCCCCCCACACCCACTTTAACATATACCCACTTTCAACAAATGCCAACCTTCTCTGGACCTGAATATAAAATACAATCCGGAGTGATGGGATGTATAACCTATTTTTCTGTATAACCCTGCATGCATTTCTCTATGTTATTATTAATTTCTATGGGATCAAAATTGAGAACTGATGCAGTAATATGCATACAGTATTCACATGAGCTAAGATATAAAAAGTCTGATTAACTTATATCTCTGAAATTTCCCTAAGGTAGCTGACTGTGGTATAAATCTGGAAACTGTTAGATATGTGCGACGTAATTCGAGTCCGAAATTCAATCTGGATTTGTTTCGTATGAAATGCGAATTTTCGTTAGATTCGTTAACTTTTCGTTACAATTACGAACATTCATTATGATGAATTTAAAAAGCAAAGAATACCTTTCTCAATATGGCAGCCGTCGACTCATTATGCTCATTATGAGGAGCTTCCACCATCCATGTGCTGTGCCGACTTCCTCCTGGGGCTGTACCCCTGCTGTGCTCATTATGAGGGGCTCCCATCATCCCGGTGCTGTGTTGACCCCCTGGGTTTGTAGTAGCTCGTTAATTCGTATTTTGTAATTCGTGTCCGAAATACGAAAGTTTGTTAGGTTCGTTAACTTTTCGTAAGAATTACGAGCATTCGTTATGAGGGGCTCCCACCATCCCTGTGTTGTGCTGATATCCTCCTGGGACTGTTCCCCTGCTGTGCTCATTATAAGGGGCTCCCACCATCCCTGTGCTGTGCTGACTTCCTCCTGGGGTTGTACCCCTGCTGTGCTCATTATGAGGGGCTCCCACCATCCCTCTGCTGTGCTGACTTCCTCCTGGGGCTGTACCCCTGCTGTGCTCATTATGAGGGGCACCCATCATCCCTGTGCTGTGCTGACTTCCTGGGTTTTTAACTTCATCATAACGAATAATTGTAATTATTATGACAATAATAAAACGATATTAACGAACATTCTTATTTTGTCCAATTCTGAATCTCCCATCGACTCACAGTACCAGTCTGTGCAGTCTCCCACTCCCGAAACGAAATTCGTCAACGAAATTTCGTATACAATTCTTAAGAATAGAAATTCGTATTTCGGATGCTTCTGATTGTACGAATTTTCGGAAATTCGTACGAAACAAATCGCACATGTCTTGAAACTGTTTAGAATGCAGTCTCATTTTCTGCTATATCCCCTTCTCACGCATAACTGTTAGGCCCCGTACACACGACCAGTTTCCTCGGCAGAATTAAGCTTCCGACCGAGTTTCTGGCTGAATTCTGCCGAGGAAACTGGTCGTGTGTACACTTTCGGCCGAGGAAGCCGACGAGGAGCTCGACGAGGAAATAGAGAACATGTTCTCTATTTCCTCGTTGTTCTATGGGAGCTCTCGTCCCGCCGAGGTCCTCGGCGGCTTCAGGGCTGAACTGGCCGAGGAACTCGATGTGTTTGGCACGTCGAGTTCCTCGGCCGTGTGTACGAGGCCTTAGGGATGAGTCTAATGATTTAGCTGAAATTTATTTGCAGCAAATTTACTGATTTCACCAAACCTTTAGTAAAATTGGACTAAAAATTCATCACGAGGATCGCTAAGGTAAAATGTGCTTAAAAATGGTTTTGTTAGAAAGCAAAACCATGTTTTTTTTCTTCCATTTTCCATGTAAACACCATGCCAGCACTCATCTTGATCAATAGTTTTTTGATGACAAGCAATGCTAACCTGAACCCTTATTCTAATGCTAACTATATTGTTAACCTAAATCTATGTTAATAAACAAAGCCAAGAGAACACTATGTCAGTACTGGCATGAACTATAGTTAGGATTTGGATTAAAGTTAGGGCTCCTTTGTTCCTCAATAATCAATGTCATGCTCCTAGCTACAAAGGGCCATTTTTTGGAAAGGGACTTGTCTATAATAGTTGAAAAATATTTTCTAACCCTCAGAAGCCTAGACCTTGCACCCTTTAAAACCAATATAAGTATTTTTCTTTAGCCTTCCTTATTTACTTCAATACAACTTTGCAAAAGTGTCCTGTTTTTTGTGCTGAGATTTTGTCAAATTGCAAATTATGCCCACCTTACATCTCCTAACACCTTCCTTGCCATATTCCTCTCTTCATTCCAAGTTATCCAAATGCTAAGTAAAAATTGTCTTTGCCTTTAACAGAATGTAGTCTGCTGTTTTCTTTTGTTCTTATGTTCCCTCTTCTTTCCATATTTTATTCTTATAATGTAAAGTATGGTAGCTGCGCTGTGGGGAAGGGAATGAAAAAGGGGAAGTGAGAGGTGGGAGGGATCGTGGGTGAACTCAGCAGTGAAAAAAAAAAATATCTGATGATACTAAAATAAACAATACAGATGAAGGTGAACAAACACCTATAATCCTGTGACGGTTTAGCAGTGAAAATACATAGTAAAATTGCTACTACATATACAAACACAAAAACTGGCATAAAGTAAGTGAAAAAATATATATAAAAAAGGTGCAAAACTAGTGATAAGTCCCTGTTCATAAATAAAGATCAGATCTAAAAGTCCAATAATTCCTCCATGGAACAGTGTCTAGATGAAACACCTCCGCCAAAAAATGCAACGTGCAGGAAAAGGAATCTTCAGTGATGACACCTCTGATGTGCTAGCAGCTCACCTCACGGATGTTTGTCCAAAACAGCTAGCAGAGATACTGATCGCAGCTGGATTGAGTGGACTGATAAATACACCTCTTCCTGACTCCTAAGACAGCTCTCAGAGGCCAGTGTGTGTCATGGAAAAGAGAAGATATATGCAATGCATCAAGCGTTACACTGTGGGGGTACCTCAAACTGGTAAGAATTGGAGAAAATGCACTCACATGAATGAAAGGACAGCGGGCATAAATCCACGAGTGCCGAACATGTATCCACCTCAGAGTGTCAGCTATACAGGTGAGAGTGTGATCTGATCCTCATGCGTCCAAATGGCAAGGCTCAATGTATCATGGGAGCATTAAGAAGAGCGAAAGAGAGACCATAGCATGACTCCGTATAATGGATAAATAAAAAAAAAAAATGATAAAAAACTCACATTAAGGTAGTGAAGTAGAGTAAAACATCCACAAGTGCCGAACTCGTATTAAAACTTCAGACTCTGTCTGTACCCGGTGCTCAGGTGAAGTCACGCTGATGTGACAATACAGTAGGTGACCGCGAAATTGTGTCAATCTCGCTCCCTTTCTCGGCGAGATTGACCACCTACGAGCCCCGTCGCGGGAGCCGGAGCATGATGGGACTGTGACGCCATAAGATGCCTATATAAATCGGTGCGAGCTGCGCACATGGCATTACAGCGGGAGGAAGCGTTGAGTCAACATCTGAAGAAAATAAGAAGGCGGCAAAGAAGAGCAGGCTGAGCTGCCGCTAGTAAGAGAGCTACAAAGAAGATGGCGGTGGCCAGCCCCGAAGAAGGCACCGGAGAGGGAGCGGGAGAAGAACCGGAGAGCGAGCGGGAGAAGAACCGGAGAGTGGAGAAGACTGACGAAGACCCCCCGGAGAGAGGAGAAGACCCCCGGAGAGTGGAGAAGACCTCTGGAGAGCAGAGAAGACCCCCGGAGAGCGGAGAAGACCCCCGGAGCTGACTAAGAAATGATTTTAAAACCCTGTGTTGTGTGTTTATTTTATTGACACTTTGCCTCCAGGTGAATGGGTATGGGGTACGATGTACCCCATACTCATTCACCTAGGGTGGGGGGCTGGTAACTGGGGGCCCCCTTATTAAAGGGGGCTCCCAGATTCCGATAAGCTCCCCGCCCGCAGACCCCAACAACTAACGGCCAGGGTTGTCGGGAAGAGGCCCTGTCCTTATCAACATGGGGACAGGGTACTTTGGGGTGGGGGGCCGCAGGGTGCCCCCCTGCCCCAGAGCACCCACCCCCCATGTTGAGGGCATGTGGCCTGGTACGGTTCAGGGGGGGGTGCTCGCTCGTGCCCACTCCTTTCCTGACCAGCTGGGCGGCGTGCTTGGATACAGGTCTGGCATGGATTGTGGGGGAACCCCCACGCCATTTTTTCGGTGTAGGGGGGTTCTCCTTACAATCCATACCAGATCTAAGGGCCTGGTATGCCCCTGGGGGGGGGAACCCATGCCGGTTTTTTATTTAAAATTTGGTGTGGAGTTCCCCCTCATGATTCATACCAAACGCCGCAGCTCGAATTGGCGGGAATCCAAGTCGGATCCCCGTCGCTTCTATGACACGCTCGCTGGAATGTGCTTTTCCTATTCCAGCAAGTGCAAGATGTCGGCACCATGTCGCCAAGAATCAGCGCGATGCCGTTGTGCTGGAAACATATTCTCGGCGTCAGGTACTGTACGTAGGGATTGGAGCACCGGGTACAGACAGAGTCTGAAGTTTTAATACGAGTTCGGCACTCGTGGATGTTTTACTCTACTTCACTACCTTAATGTGAGTTTTTTATCTGTTTTTTATTAAATTTATCCATTATATGGAGTCACGCTATGGTCTCTCTTTTGCTCTTCTTAATGCTCCCATGATACATTGAGCCTTGCCATTTAGACGTATGAGAATCAGATCACACTCTCACCTGTACAGCTGACACTCTGAGGGGGATACGAGTTTGGCACTCGTGGATTTATGCCCACTGTCCTTTCATTCATGTGAGTGCATTTTCTCCAATTCTTACCAGTTTGAGGTACCCACACAATGTCATGCTATATGCATTGCATATATATTCTCTTTTCCATGACACACACTGGCCGCTGAGAGCTGTCTTAGGAGTCAGGAAGAGGTGTTTTTATCAGCCCACTCAATCCAGCTGCGATCAGTATATCTGCTAGCTGTTTTGGACAAACATCCGTGAGGTGAGCTGCTAGCACATCAGAGGTGTCATCACTGAAGATTCCTTTTCCTGCACGTTGCATTTTTTGGTGGAGGTGTTTCATCTAGACAGTGTTCCATGGAGGAATTATTGGACTTTTAGATCTGATCTTTATTTATGGACAGGACTTTATCACTTGTGTGATTTTTTGGATAGTTTTGCACCTTTTTTATATATATTTTTTAACTTACTTTATGCCAGTTTTTGTGTTTGTAGTATCAATTTTACCATGTATTTTTACTGCTAGACCGTCACAGGATTATAGGTGTTTGTTCACCTTCATCTGTATTGTTTATTTTAGTATCATCAGATATTTTTTTTTTTTGTTCACTGCTCAGTTCACCCACGATCCCTCCCTCCTCTCACTTTCCCTTTTCTATTCCCTTCCCCGCAGCGCAGCTACCATACTTTACATTATTATCACCCTTTCTGTTAGGATCAGATTCACAGGTTTCTATTTATATATTATTCTTATAAGCCTCATATTCCTCATATTGTATCTAATATTCCCTTCTTCAATACAGATTTTCTTTTTGTGTTTACATATTGATAGCACACATGCTATCAGCATTTTCGCATCAGAAAGTTCTGTTATACCTCATCTTTGAGCAATGTTTTGCTAAACTCCAAATGGTGCCGTTCTAGGATAGATGACCCGTGGAGCTTTGCTAAGGGGTGTCCGGATCTATATGGAAAGAAAGTATCAAAAGAAGCAGCATCAGAAGCCATTGGAAATATTGGACATCCCAATACACAGTTCAATACTGCACGCTGAAAGTATCCAAATACACTTGGCAAAAAAAGAGACGGAACTACATTCCCTGTGCTAATTCCCTATTACCTTTTAGGAAAAGTTATTCTTGGTATAATGTGTTTCACACAAACAACGTAATCTCCGTATAACAAATTGTTTGGCAGTTTTTTAAGTAGTCTATATGTGGTCTGATAAAAGCAAGCAGTCTATACAAATGGCAATTTTTAGCAAATGCTTGTTATCAGAAATCTTTGGGAAAAACCTCTTCAGAATTGTTATGCAATGGATTCCTTTTTTAATGCACAAAACCAAGCTTTTTATTGTAGCTAGACTGTATTAATTTATTACCCTAAATTGGATCCAACCAGTATTTTAAGATGGACAGATTTCTCACTTCCTATCAGTCTTGAGGACATCTGTCTGTCCACAATCAACCAAATTAAGTATACTATTACTGTTGGTTTCATAGTTGAAAATACAAAATAGGGGATATTTATGACATTTTTATTGATTTATTTATTTTTTACTTGTAATGGCGGTGATCAGCGATTTTTAGCGGGACTGCGACATTGGGGCATACAGTCTGGACACCTAGCTGACACTTTTGACACTTTTTTGGGAACCAGTGACATTATTACAGCGATCAGTGCTAAAAATATGCATTGACACTGTATAAATGACACTGCCAGGGAAGGGGTTAACATCAGGGGCAATCAAAGGGTTAACTGTGTTCCCCCAGTGTGTTTCTAACTGTATGGGGTGAAGGGTTCACTGCATGGACACTCTGCTCCATGTTTCTGATTAGCAGGAACACTAGAGCAGAGTGTCCATGCCTGAGAGCAGGGCGATCTGCTTGTTTACATCTGCAGACCGCCGTTTTGTCTCTGAGAAGAGCGATCACGGGTGGCCGGCGGACATTGAGTCCACTGGGCATGGTGATTGGCTCCCCTTGTGGCCAATCAGCATGCGATCGTGGCTCCGGCAGCATGCCCCCCCCAGTGGCTATTAGCAAAACCACATACAGGTACATGATTCTGCCTAATAGCGCCGCCTGCCGCAGTATATGTACAGCAGGCAGTCGGGAAGTGGTTATTTGGAAGACATTAGAAGATGTCCCCTCTATTCCTGTTCTAGTGGTGACTGAACAATTTTGGATTTAGTATCACTTTCCTTCCCAGTGACATTGGAGATCAGGACAATTATAAAGAGTGAGCCTCCCTAATGAGGACATAGTCAGCAATAAGGACCTTCATCACTCTATCCAAATCTAACCTCAGTTATGTTTCTAAGTCACTGTAGGGAACTCTTAGACCTTTTCCATCTTTTCTCCTCATAAGTCTCCCTCAGCATAATCTTGAGGAAGTTGTGACTAGGCCTGGGGAATTTCTTCTTAGATTTTTTATAGAAAATACAGGATATCTGAAGCTTGGTGACAGAGGTGATATAGCTATTAACCATATAGGTAGGACATGGAAGTCTATGACTTTTTGGGTGCGAAAAAAACTGCCATTCTACTCACAGGTACGTAATAACATTGTTAGGGGGAATTATTATTTATAATCTCTCCAGTATGGATACACCTACTACTGGGTTGGGTTTGCATGAGGTTATCTCATTTGGATTGTACAATTTTTTTTTTTTTTAATCCCATATTTTTTAAAACTATATCCAGTAAGACTCTAATTTAAGAAGAGTGGGCAAACATTACATCTAATAAATAAATGTTGTACAATTGAACTTACTTCATTTGGTACAGGTTATTTGTACCCCTGTGGTCAATATCATGGCAGAATGCAGCTGTCACCATTGCCATGGCTTCAAGGTCCGTATAATAACGCTTTAACTTTCCTGTCTAAAAAGAAAAAAGAACATCTAGTTATCCCAGTGTATTTAGACTGTTAGAAACTGAAAGGCAGGAAGTTTAAACCAGGAGATACGAGTGTTTATCAGAGACAGTCGATAATGATACTGCTGTTCTGTGGCTAATTGGCCCACAATGATTTGAGAGGAAGTTCACTGCTGATGTTATGCTGACTGAATGCTGAAACTGCAAGTTACATCCTCAGAAACAATTGCACAGGTCTAAACACATTGCATTTGACTTCTAAACACATGACACCGGAGCTGACTCGGTGAGTGCAGTCTTTCTGACATAATTGACCCCTGCAGATTAGTAAGGTATCTTGGCCTTTATATCTGACCGATGCCATGCATTCTTAAAAAGTACATCATTCTAATATCTGTAACATTTTAAATAAACTAAACTCCTCACAGTCCTAGGCGATTCAAATATACAACAAAAAGTGCATAAGCTTTAGTTAAAGATGCACATGACACAAAAATCATTAATTCAGATATATGGACAGCTTCTAAAAAAACCTAAAGTGTTAGGTAAACCCAACAATGATCTGTATGCCATTTAATTTTTTTTGTTGTATCTATTTAATAAGGACAAATATATACCTCTTGAGCTTGCAGAAATGAAAGTGGTTCTAAAGGCAATTTTTTTGTTGTTTCCTAATGCATTCCCTGCATTAGGGTAAAAAACATTTTACAGCTTAATGTCCTCCCCCACCTCCCTAAGTACCTACCTGAGTCCTCAGTCTAGCTCAGCCTTTCTCAACCAGTGTGCCGCGGAACACTGGTGTGCCGTCAGAGGTTCTCAGGTGTGCCACGGGGTCAGTGGAGAGAAGGCTGTCAGATGAGCTCTCCTGCCGAACTGTGAGAAGATCTGTCGGCTTCAAAAGTGAAAGTAAAGTGCAGAGGAGTGTGCTGTGCTCTCTGCTTCCCCCTAGAGTGCAGTACCCGGCTGAATGAGGAATCTGGAAAGGTACTGAGCTAGAAGCTAGATTCTTTTTAAAATGGCTTTATACATGTGTTTGTGTGTGTGTCTGCACATGTGTCTGTCTGTATGTGTGCGCGCATGTGTACGTACGTACGTACGTACGTACGCGTGTGTATGCATGTGTGTATGTGTGTGTAAGCATGTGTCTGTATGTATGTGTGTATGTTACTTTTAATCCTGACCCCCCCCCCATTCCTGTACCATCAGAATGGCTTTTGTAGGGCTTGATTGATAGCAGCAAGGACTGCTTCTCCTCTGTAAAGCAATCCATGCACAGATCGCTTTTCAGAGGCATTTGACAGGCGGTAAAGAGGAATTATGCTGCCTTTTTACCACCTGTTTTAATCCCATAAATGCAGCATCACTACACCGCAACCGTGCAATGCACACAGTTGCGGGGTAGTTGCAGTGCAGCCCCATTCACCCTCTGTATACCTCCAGTTGCAGCCACAGCATGTGAACACCCTCAGCTGCTGCCTTTGCAGCTAAAGTTGGAGAAGTTGGGGGTGGTAAAAACAGCTCAACCATGTGTTTTTACCGCCCCTATGACATGTGAACAAGCCCTTGGTTCACATCTGTGTAGCTGCATGTAGGGCAGTCCATTCATTTCCGTACCCACAAAATGCAGGGAAACAAGTCGCCAACCTTTTTTTTTTATTGCACTGCAGCAAAAGCACCCTACATTTTCCATTGTGTGGGGGTACCATTAAGAATTAATGGTACCCCTAAAGAGCAGAGCATTTGTCTGTGTGTCGGGAATGAGGACGATTTTGCGCGTGTTCTGCGACACACCGTAATGTGAACCAAGCCTTGGACTGGGGTGCCTCAAGACTGAAAATACTTTTTAAGGGTGCCCTGACTTGAAAAAGGTTGAGAAACACTGGTCTAGCTATCCACAGCTGGATCTGTCTTTCCTCTCTTCCTCTTCAAATAGTGACTCAGGCAGCAACAGGAGCCATTGGCTCCTGCTGCTGGCAATCCAATGTTGTGAGGAGGAAGCAGGGTGTGGCGTCAAGTAGCGTTTGGAGTGTCTATGAAGCCAGGCTCCATAGACACACACAGCTCCAGAGTGAGCACAAATATGTGCCCCCATAGATAGCGGCTTGCTATGGGACACATGAAAAAGAGGAGGAAAGATCACTTGTGGGGGGCCAGAGAACAGGAGGATTGGGGCCACTCTGTGCTATACCATGGCACAGAGCAGGTGAGTATAACATGTTTATTATTTTAATAAAATAAATGCCATTAGTAACACTGTAAGAACTGCCATGTGTCTTGTACACACTTTTTGTTCTTATCTTTGGGCTATATATTGATTCCTTTATGTTGTGTAGAATTGGATATAGTATTAATTTGAGTAGTTTGGCAAAGGGAAATGGGAGGGCTGACAACACTCTGTCCACAAAAATGGTGTGTGTTGTCAGCCCACAAAAAGACTTAGGAGCTGGGAAAATTTCTAGCAAATTACCAGGAATTTTCTGTACTTGCAGAATCTTTAACCACTTCAATACTGGGTACTTTCACCCCCCTCCTGCCCAGGCCAATTTTTAGCTTCTAGCGCTGTCACACTTTGAATGGCAATCGCGCTGTCATGCAACACTGTACCTATATGACATTTTTATATATTTTTTTCACACAAATAGAAAATCAATCAATCCTGATGTAGTGGCCTGAAAATGCCCATACAGTACCAATACCCCCCAATTAACCAATTTTTGGAAAGTAGACAGTCTAAAGTATATAGTAAGAGGCAAAGTGAGTTTTTGAAAGTTGTAGTTTTTTTTGTCACAATGTTTTGATTTTTTCTTTTGGGGTGGACTGAAGATCCTTGTTAAGTGTTACCCAGTGGCAGCTGGTGGGTCAGGTGGGGCAGTCGGTCAGTGCACTTACCCCATCCATGGTTGGCAATCACGGGTGGCTTCCCTGGCTCTTCTTCACGGGCATCACCTTATTTCATAGCAAGCATCACGAGCAGCTTCTCCTTCCCCTGCTCGTCAGCTTTCGTCTCCTCCCTACTCTTAAGTGGCCAATTAGAATGCTTCTCCTTTCGGCCAATCAGGAAACGGGTCTCAGACCCACGCTACCTGATTGGCGTAGCTACGAGTAAGCATCACACGATGTGAAACATGTCTTTTGTTCACTTCTTTTTGACTGCAACATTGTTGGTTGTTTTTTGGATTTCACTTGCTGAATAAAGATATCGTTTTAAGGAGTGCGGCAGCCCAGGACCTCTTTTCATCCAATACAAATTTGTATTATAAACAATAAAGATTCGATATTGCATGGTAATAGTAAAAATGACATAAAACATCTCTTATATGTATAGCTGCATTAACCCTCCTGGCGGTATTCCCGAGCGTGACTCGGGGTGGATTTTTTGTGCCAAAATCGGTAACCCCGAGTCACGCTCGGGGTAGCTATGCAGAGCCTGCAGCGCGCGCTGGCTTACCTTGTTCCCGGATCCAGCGATGCCACCTCGCTGTGTGAGCGAGCGGGACCTCGCTCGATTCACACAGTGTCCTCCTGTGCCACCGATCTCCGTTCCCTGCGACGTTACGACGCACGGGGGCGGAGATCGGCGCCAAATTCAAAAAGGTAAACAAACACTATACATACAGTATACTGTAATCCTATAGATTACAGTACTGTATGTAAAAAATACACACCCCCCTTGTCCCTAGTGGTCTGTCCAGTGCCCTACATGTACTTTTATATAATAAAAACGGTTCTTTCTCCCTGCAAACTGTAGATTGTCCATAGCAACCAAAAGTGTCCCTTTATGTCAAAAATGGTTTTAGATCAGCTAGAAAACAGCGATAATAAATTATAATCACTTGCAGAATTGTGCGATAGCGATTTGTGGGGAAATTCGTCATAAAAAAAAAAAAATAATGACAGCGACAATTCTGCAACTGAGCAAATTTCAGTAATTTTGAGTTGATTACATTATTGAATAATTTTTATTAGAATTATATTATTATTTGTTATAATTATTTATAATTATTTTTTATATTATAATTTATAATTTTGTTTTTAAAAAAATGTCATACCCGGGATGCCTATTAGACTCCGGTTTGGTCAGATTTAAGTGAGTCATTCCTAAGATTTACAGGCCTACAGTATAAAACGTCAAATTTCCTTGCAAATAATGGTATCGCTTTCAGCATCTTTTTTCTGAAAGAATCATACCGCCAGGGAGGTTAAGTAAGCTACTTGATGCAGGTATATATATAAGAGATGTTTTATGTCATTTTTACTATTACCGTGTATTATCTAATCACTTATTCTACATAATGAAGTTCATATTGACTCCTATGTATTACTGTATGTTCTATGATGTTTATCTTGTATATGTATTAATGTTATGCAATTTGATGTTATGAATATTCAAAGCCCTAATATGTGCATGTTTTCAATACAAATTTGCTGCTTTGTCCACCCATCATATTATAGGACCGATACCAACACTCAAGTGCCAAGAGGGGATGGTACCTAGCTTAACTTTCACAGGTAACATCTGCTAATGCATTTTTTTTCATCATATGCATAATTTGTGTTTCCCAAGGTTATATGTTTGCCTTAAGTTAATAACTTAATAATATACAGCAGAAAATACATTGGCACCTGACATATAACAGGAGGAGCTGTCATGCACATCTATTGGTGCTCATCTATCATTATTCATGTGTGCAAAATAAGTTTTAGAAAGATGTTGTACATTTCCCTCATTTCCAAACAAACCCACAAGCATCAGATGATAGTCACTAGGAATGAGAATTGAGTTTGCCACAACCATGGGTGCGAGGTGCGTCCTATGTGTTTAAGAGTCGCAGTCCTGAGAATATTTTTGTTTCAGTTTCACCTAGGAGATTTTTTTTTTAAACCACAATGCACTGCATGGCATTTACACTATGGCTAATATAATTAAATGGGCTAATGCCTTCAATGTTTTAAGGGGCTTTTGGTTATGCCAGCCCCCCTCACTAAAAAAAGGTAAGGCACAGAGCGTCCATAGTACCAGTGAATTAGTAGCTGTTGAAAGGAAAGCATAGGGGCAAATTGTATAGGAACATATTAGGGTCAGTTAGAAAACTATACTTAAAGCGGAGCTCCACCCAAAAGGGGAAGTTCCAATTTAAGTACACCTTCCCTCTGTTATGCCACATTTGGCATGCCATTTTTTTTGGGGGGGGGGGGCGGGTACCTAGCTTTGACAGATACCAGCTCCCACTTCCTTTCAGACCGTCTAGGTAACCTAAGCAGAAGTTTTCCTCTCCCCTTCCTGTAATGTTCTAGGACATGTCACAGGTTGGTCCTAGAAGAAAGCCTCTTCAAAAGATGATGCACAAGAAAGCATGCAAACAGTTTGCTGAAGACAAGCAGACTAGGTACATGGATTACTGGAACCATGTTCTGTGGTCTGATAAGACCAAGATAAACGTATTTGGTTCAAATACGGTCATGCATGTGTGGCGGCAACCAGGTGAGGGGTACAAAGACAAGTGTGTTATGTCTACAGTCAAGCATGGTGGTGGGAGTGTCATGGTCTGGGCACTGGGGAGCTACAGTTTATTAAGGGAACCATGAATGCCAACATGTACTGTGACATACTGGAGCAAAGCATGATCCCCTCCCTTCAGAGAATAGGCTGCAGGGCAGTATTCCAACATAATAACAAATCCAAACACTCCTCCAAGATGACCACTGCCTTGCTAAACAAGCTGAGGGTAAAGGTGATGGACTGGCCAAGCATGTCTCCAGACCTAAACCCTATTGAGCATCTGTGGGGCATCCTCAAACGGAAGATGGAGGCGCGCAAGGTCTCTAACATCCACCAGCTCCATGACGTTGAAATGGAGGAGTGGAAGAGGACTCCAGTGGCAACCTGTAAAGCTCTGGTGAACTCCATGCCCAACAGGGTTAAGGCAGGGTTAAGGTGTTGAAAAATAATGGAGGCCACACAAAATATTGACACTTTGGGCCAAATTTGGACATTTTCACTTAGGGTGTACTCACTTTTGTTGCCAGCAGTTTAGACATTAATGGCTGTGTATTGAGTTATTTTGAGGGGACAGCAAAATTACAATTTTATACAAGCTGTACACTCACTACTTTACATTGTAGCAAAGTGTAATTTCTTCAGTGTTGTCACATAAAAAGGTATAAAAAAAATATTTACAAAAATGTGAGGAGTATACTCACTTTTTTAAGATACTTTGGGTCAGATCCACAGCCAGCCACCGTAATTTAAATATTCCCATTTAAGTTACACTGGCTGAAAATTTCTACCTAAGTGCCCGATCCACAAAGCACTTACCTAGAAATTTTCAGCTGTGTAACTTAAATCCAAGTTCCCATTTAAATTAGGCTCGCTCCCGCGCCGGACGTACTGCGCATGCTCGTGACGTCATTTTCCCGACGTGCATAGCGCGAAATTACGTTACGCCGAGCTTCGTGAATCGCGCCGGGTCAAAAAAGTTGCATCGGGAAAAAAAACGAGTTACGGCGGGAAAATTTAAAAAAAACACAGCGTCGCTGGAAAGAAGGGTCTGCTTTTCCAAGGTGTACTAACTTTACACTTTGTAAAAGCAGCCCTAATTTTACGATTGCAAACTAATACTTACGGAGAAAAAACGAAGCTAAAAAGCTTTGTGGATCTCCGTAAGTGCTAATTTGCATACCCGACATGGCATTTCGAGTCGAAATGCCCCCAGCGGCGGATGCGGTACTGCATCCTAAGATCCGGCAGTGTAAGTCCCTTACACATGTCGGATCTTCTGTCTATCTCTTGGAAACTGATTCTGTGGATCAGTTCCAAAGATAGAAACAGGGATACGCAGGCGGAACAGCAGATCCGCCTGCATATCTCTTTTGAGGATCTGGCCCTATATGTCTACTAGGACACTCCCCCATATTAAAGGAACATTCCCAAACTAGGATCTGGCCAATACCATCATAGCATAGGTGATTTCAGACTGAAGTGTGCTGCACACTAACTGCTAGAGTACTCACAATGAAGCGAGTGTAGGATAGAATGATGTGGCCTCATCTCACTCACTACAAATCAGAATCTGGGAACATAAGTGCTGGAGTACTTGAGGTGTGGGTCTACACTTCTAGGCTCCAATCCAGGCATTTAGAAGCCATGCCAAACTATCCACATATCTGGCAGGGTTGCTGTATAGCTGAATTATACATAGTAAGCCATCTATTACCTAAATGTTTAAATATTGGACATATTACCAGCATAACTAGTAGTCAATGCTACATTGTTACTTACCATTAGGAGGGTGAACATGGTTTGTCCCACATTGAAGCCATGTCGCCAGTTGTGATAAGTAATTTTTCTGTATCCTTTACTTACTGAGAATAAAAAACGCACTAAGACCTGTAAAGTAACAAATTATAGCAAATAAAACAAATGTTCCCTTATGACAGGTTGTAAAAATGTATTACCCAAATGGTGATCAGCATACAGTACATGAAAGTAAAAATTTAAGCCACTGTATATTCAAACATATAACGTGTTTAAAAGGAACCCTTAGTACAGTGCATAACATAGCTGTGTAAACAGCTATTTACTCTGGTTGGCTTTTTTCTCTAAATAGTTACACAGTTTACTACCTATATTGACTTTAAAAATGTTACTGTTTAAGTAACTGTGTTGGAGAGATTACAATTCCCTTTTGTATCCTGTGATGCCGAGGTAAGAAAAGGGGAGAATGGGTATCCCCAAGACAGAAGGAAATATAACAAAAGCCTGACAGAGGTTCTAACCTCAGTTAGATTTCCCGCACTTCCTATCCCTCTGACACCCTTCAACCAGGTCACAACCCTCTAGCACAGTGGTTCTCAACCTTTCTAGTACCGTGACCCCCTTGATAAAATTTCCCAAGTTGTGGGGACCCCTAACAGTAAAATTATTTTTGTAGTGTGGGTTCTCAGCACCCAAGGCAAGACAAGTAATTTCCCCCCCTAACCCGAGCACATTTAGCGCCCCCTGAGTCCCTTCCACTCGTACAGTATTAAAACCCCTTATGGTACATTGTAGGATGTGCCACTGTCTTTGTTCTCCTTTTTTTCCTTTTATCTCTCTATTTCCTAATTTCTTGTTCCCCCATTCCTCTCTCTAGCCATCTTTCTTGTTCTTTCTCTCCCGTTTTCTTTGTTCTTCCACCCCTTTTCCTCTCCCTTCCATGTAATCTCTATTTGTATTCCTTCTCTTACTCCTTGGTGGGGGGGAGTTGGGATGAGTGGCAGTGCTGGGGAGAGTTCTGATCAGCCAACTTAGGTGCTCTTGATCAAGGTCATCTGTCAATCTGAGAACTGTAGTGGGGACTTTTAATGGCAACTATAATCACAGGTAGTATTGCTCACTGTGTCACCGACCTGGGGGTGTTTTGTAGCAGTGACACCTATGCCGAAATCAGGAGATAGAGTCTCCTCCAGCCCCACTTCACATTCCTCACCAGTCAGCTGACCTCTAGTCTCTGCCCTCCAGTCATGCCGTGAACTGTATGGGTGGCTGCAAAGAGGCTGAATGGGCAGACGCACGCTCCAAGAACAGCCCAGCTGGGCAGCCGCAAAAAGGCTGGAAGAACGGTGCAGGCTTCAGCAACAGCCCAGGATTCGGTGACCCCTGGCAAATCATCATTCGACCCCCGAGGGGGTACCGACCCCAGGATGAGAACCAATGCTCTAGCACCTGTTATGTTATGTATGGGAATTGGTGTTTATCAGGCCCGGACTGGTCATAGGGCACACCGGGAACTTGCCCGGTGGGCCATGGGCCACATGTTCTTGTGGGGCCAAGGCAGCAGAGCTGCTCCTTGAGCCCCTGCCACTCGCCCGGCCTCTCCGAGGCTGGCTGGCCGGCCGGCCGCTATTACAGTTCGGCCGTTGGGCTGGGGGCGGAGACTACAGGTCAAGTTACCTGTGACCGTGAAGAGGGACGAGATCTACATGAGACATGGCCGCCGGGATTCAAGTTACATAGTTACATAGTCAGGTTGAAAAAAGACACAAGTCCATCCAGTCCAACCACAAAAAAATAAAAAAATAAATAAACAAACAAAATAAAAAACACAGTACAATCCCATACACCCAAATCCATACCCACAGTTGATCCAGAGGAAGGAAAAAAAAAAACAGCAGAGCATGATCCAATTTTCTACAGCAGGGGAAAAAAAATCCTTCCTCATCCCCCCGAGGATTTACCCTGGATCAACTTTACCTACAAATCTTAGTACTCAGTTATATTCTGTACATTTAGCAAAGAATCCAGACCTTTCTTAAAGCAATCTACTGAGCTGGCCAGAACCACCTCTGGAGGGAGTCTGTTCCACATTTTCACAGCTCTTACTGTGAAGAAACCTTTCCGTATTTGGAGATATAATCTTTTTTCCTCTAGACGTAAAGAGTGCCCCTTTGTCCTCAGTGTTGACCGTAAAGTGAATAACCCAACACCAAGTTCACCATATGGACCCCTTATATATTTGTACATGTGGATCATATCCCCCCTAATTCTCCTCTTCTCAAGAGTGAATACATTTAGTTTTTTTAATCTTTCCTCATAGCTGAGATCCTCCATGCCTCTTTTCAGTTTGGTTGCCCTTCTCTGTACTTTCTCCAGTTCCCCGATATCCTTTTTGAGAACTGGCGCCCAAAATTGGACTGCATATTCCAGATGAGGTCTTACTAAGTGAGTGTGTCTCAGTCTCCATGCGTGCACCTGAATAGGAGAAGCTGCTGCAGACACAGTAGAAGAATCCATGCCTTTATTTTTCTTTCACAGCCTCTGAATGCCTGCTTCTCACTCTCTCCCTTCCGTGGTCATTCAGAGGCTGTAGGACAAAAAATAAAGAGATGTTTTTTTCTGTGTGTGCAGCTGCTTCTCCTGTCCAGCCTCTTTCTACTGCCCCCTAGTGCTCATAGGCTCTCAGGTGCACCCCCTGCTCTCAGGCTCTCCCACTGCAATCCAGCCCCCCCCCCCAGTGATCTCCAACTCCCCCCATTGATTGCCAATTCCCCCCAGTGCTCTCCAGCCCCTGTACACTCCGGTCCCCCAGAGCTCTCCAGCCCCTCCCAGTGCTCATCAGCCCCATGTACTCTCCAGCCCCCAGTGCTCACCAGCCCCCCCAGTGCTCTCAGGCCCCCCTGTGCTCTCAGACCCCCCTGTGCTCTCAGGCCTTCCAGTGCTCTCCAGCCCCCTCCCTGTGCTCTCAGGCCCCCCAGTGCTCATCAGCCACCCTGTACTCTCCCCCCAGTGCTCTTCAGCCCCCCCAGTGCTCATAAGCCCCCTGTACTCTTTGGCCCCCAGTGCTCATCAGCCCCCTGTACTCTCTGCCCCCCCCAGTGCTCTTCAGCCCTCCATGTTCTCCAGCCCCCCCCCCAGTGCTCTCCAGCCCTCCATACCCTCCCCCCCCCCCCCCAGTGCTCTCCAGCCCTCCCCCAGTGCTCTCCAACCCTCCATGCTCTCCAGCCCCTCCCAGTGCTCTCAGGCTCCCCTGTGCTCATCAACCCCTGTACTATCCCCCCAGTGCTCAACAGGCCCCCCTGTACTCTCCAGCCCCCAATGCTCTCAGGCCCCCAGTGCTCATTAGCCCCCCTGTACTCTCTGGCCCCCAGTGCTCTCCAGCCTCCCCCCAGTGCTCTCAGGCCCCCAGTGCTCATCAGCCCCCCTGTACTCTCTGGCCCCCAGCCTCCCCCCAGTGCCTTCAGGCACCCCCAGTGCTCTCCAGCCCTCCCCCAGTGCTCTCCAGCCCCTCCCAGTGCTCTCAGGCCCCCCTGTGCTCATCAACCCCTGTACTCTCCAGCTCCCCTAATGCTCTCCAGCCCCTCCCAGTGCTCTCAGGCCCCCCCAGTGCTCATCAGCACCCCTGTATTCTCTGGCCCCCCAGTGCTCTCCAGCCCTTCGTACTCTCCAGCCCCCCCAGTGCTCTCCAGCCCTCCATACTCTCCAGCCCCCCAAAGTGCTCTCCAGCCCTCCCCCAGTGCTCTCAGGCCCCCCAGTGCTCTCCAGCTCTCGGTGCTCTCCAGCTCCTCCCAGTGCTCTCAGGCCGCCTGTGTTAATTAACCCCTGTACTCTCTGGCCCCCCTAATGCTCTCCAGCCCCTTCCAGTGCTCTCAGGCCCCCCCTGTTCTCATCAGCTCCCCTTTACTCTCTGGCCCCCCAGTGCTCTCCAGCCCCTCCCAGTGCTCTCCAGCCCCTCCCTGTGCTCTCAGCCCCCCCTGTGTTCTCCGCCCCCCAGTGCTCTTAAGCCCCCCATGCTCTCCACCCACCTGTGCTCTTCACCTCACTGTGCTGTTCATCTTCCATGTTCTCTGCCCCTGCTTGTGCTCTGCAGTCCCCCCGTGGTCCCCACCCCCTCAGTGCTCTCCAACCCCCCCCCAGTGCTTTCCAGCTCTTTGCGCTTCCCCCCCCCACTGTCCTTTTCGCCTCCCGTGTTCTCTGCCCCTGCTTGTGCTCTCCAGCCTCCATGTGCTCTCCGGCTCCCCCTAGTTCTCTCCACCCCCATACTCTTCACCCCCTGTGCTCTCAGGCCCCCTTAGTGCTCCCCCGTGTTCTCCACCCCCCCACATTCTCCGCCCCCGCCCCCATGCTCTCCTTGCCCCCTGGTAAATTAGCCATGGGCTGCTCAGTTTAAAATGCCGGGCCTAATTTTTGTCCCAGTCCGGGCCTGGTGTTAATGGATAGAAGCAGGCAGTGACAGAGCTGATCAGATGTTTGCATGGCAGTGTTTTCTCTGTTTACTGAATCCCAGTTGGGAAGACTTTGGGGGTTATTTATGAAAGGCAAATCCACTTTGCACTAAAAGTGAAAATTCCAATACAAAGTGGACTTAAAATTGCACTGAAAGTGCACTTGGAAGTGCAGTCGCTGTAAATCTGAGGGGAAGATCTAAAATGAAGGGAAGTTCTGCGGATTTTATTATCCAATCATGTGCAAACTAAAATGAAGGCATGACAGCCTGAAACCATGTATGGAAAATGTATTGACTTTCTCTACACTCTATGTTATATAACATTTTAATGTAAGTGTAGATTTCCTTTAAAGGGTAATTCCTCTTTCGTGGGAAAAAAAAATAGCAAATAAAAAAATATAGCGTCTTCAATTGCGACACAAGTGTCATTGTAATTGTATGTTATTAAAAATTACCTATCCTTTTCAATATGCAGCTCTGACATTTTCTGTAAAAATGCAATATGGCTACCTGGAGGTGTGCTGTGCACAGATGGTGTACAGAACACCCCCCCCCCCCTCCCCAGAAATTTAATTTCCTGCTTGTGTAGTTTGCTTACCGATTTTCTCAGAAGTCTGCACTAAGATTCAAGTGAGATTTGTGGTGAGATACTCCCAAAGGGAACTCGCAGCTAAAGGGATACAGTCCCTGTCACTTTCCTCATTAGAGCCCTGCAGGTGCAGCAGCTGATTAATAATGATAAAACCACTCCTATTAGATTCACTTTCCATAGAAACAAACAGCTATTTCTTCAGAATAACAACAGATAGGAATCTGCAACAATATTTGTTAAAATCCTTGCAGAGGGGAATGTTTTTTTCTCTCAACAAAAAAGGAGTTACTTTTAAAGTCATTATAAGCCTGCTATATCAGGGAAATCTATGTACAAAGCAAGTAAATTGCCTAAAGATAATACTTAGAAAGCTAATTAATGTCAGGTTAGTGTAGTAAGACTAATGACTAATGCAAACAAGTCTTTCTAGGTATATGGTTAGTTTGAAAAAGACAAGATTAATTAAAGATGTGCTCCTAGATCTAAAACCACAATATATTGCCAGGGGAAGGCATTGATGCATGAGCCATATGCAAAGCATTATGAACTGCCAACATATATGGCTGCTGGGCAGTCTCATGTTATTCAGTTATTTATCGCTACTAACTAATTAGGTAACTATATTTGCAGGATATAACCTTATATAGGTCACTAGCTCATTTCTGCCAAATCAGCAGAGACAAATATGCCTTCTAAAATCTTATAGCTTATGATCTTAGATCCTGACCATAGGCATTGTTTGGTTGTTATACTTCCCAGCCCACGTTGGGTTAGGTTCTAGCACAATTGCTTTAAATTGTTTAAGTTATGCAAATCTTCAATACCTCTGTGTATGGGAACATTTAGTACTGCAAACTGTAGTTAGAATGTGAGAATGTGAGTGTTTTTACTGTGTTAGAATGCAAGTGTAATTTGTGCAAATTTTCAATATAAAGGTAAGGAGTCATGATAACTTACCTCCTGAGGTATATGAAATTTGTCAACTACTTCTAACTCATAGTACATCTGTATAGCGCATTTCACCAAGAAAAGCTCACTCTGTGGCAAGTCACTAAAGTGAAATTCATAGATCTCAGCCTCCTCTGGATCTGGTAGTTCTTCTTGCTGTAAAAGAAGTACAAGTCGAAATTAGTTTCATGTTAAAAATGCAACTTGATGTTTGCTACCAGAGCCTGCAAGTAGCAAATGATTGTCACCTTGCAGTGAATCTATACTAATTCAGAGGTAATTCGTACTTTACATTTTTGTCCCACACCAATGTCCTTGCGTAATTTGCAGGTTGCCTTAAAGTCAGCTTTTTACTGTAGATGGCATTTCTGCTTTGTTTGTTCTGCTGTTGGGTAGAGTACGTAGTCTATTTAAAGAGGAACTCCCTGCCCCATTTAATTTTTTTAAATCCCTGTTTATCTGATAGCTTGTTCTCAACCAGATGCTTACCTACCCAGCGGATCCAGCATTGTCCTGCTGCAGTTTGTTTCTCCAGTGCCACGGCTCAGGTCCCGTGTCACCATCCTCCCATGTGATGTAATTGGGATATGTGATGTGCATATTCCACAATGCATCAGGAGGGAAGCACATCCTTAAATGGAGGTCCGGAATGTGCAGAAAAAAAAGGGGGGGGGGGGTATTTTCAGGGGGTAGGGTTGTAGAGGAGCAAGTGGTTGCAAAGTACATTTTTATAATCAGACACACTCTCCCTGTGTAGACTCACATAGATTTTGTAGCCCTATTAAACAGAAAGCAAATTGCAAATGGGGGGGGGGGGGGCACAAGAGATTTTGTGGACAAAGGATTGTCGCCAGAAAAAAATTATCAAACTTTTTTTATTAAATGCAAACAATAGTAAAGTATGTACCTACTTTACCATTGTTTTGCATTTAATACATTTTGTATATTTTTTACGTTTGTTACCTTTTTTCTGGCGACTATCCTTTGCCCACAAAGTCCCTTGGAGCACCCCCTTTTGAAATTTTCTCTTCTACATTGGGAGTGTGTGACGAAGGTTGCCAGCTCTATACCTATAGTCAGTTTTCCTTTATCCATATGTCATGAGCAAGTATGACTATCTTTTATAGGCAGAACGAGGTTATCAACAGACACTGACTATTTAATAACTATTAAAAGGATTATGATTCTCCTTTAATATATTTTTTCCGGAGAAAATAAAGTTTTACAACAGTTAAATCAAAATAGGCACCACAATATGCTGCATAATGCTAAAATTCAGGAAAGATATTTAGTTAGAATGGCTTTCCTCTTACAGTCCCCCTGACATTTCTTAATAGCTCATCTGTTCCCAAACTCAGCTTATCTAATTGATTTATGTTCCCCTGCATACCTTTGTATTTAAACTTTGATGGATTTGGACTTGCTTAGATTTCCACATTAAACATACCGTATGCATTTGGTAAAAATGTAATACAATATATTTGTTTACGTACTTACTTTCCATTCAGATATAGTTAATCAATGCATGATTTGGCAGTGAAACGTGATTACAATGTATTTCTACTTACCAATATTTCATACATTTCTTCCTCTTCACACTCTTCTGGCAATCGGTTATATACTTCCTTCGTTTTCTATAAACAAAATTTGCATTGTTAAAGAAGAGCATATTGCATTCAGTAATTTTAAAGTATAACTAAGGGCTTGTTTACACTTGTTCAGTATATTGATGCTTATTAAATGCGCCTATAGCGTTAATGCGCAATAATAGGTGCGGTTGATGAGCGTTTAATGAGCATTAAGAAAGCTCCCCCAAACGCCCCTCAAACACCTGCTTTCAATGCCAGTGTAAACTAGGCCTGAAGGCCTGAAGGCAAAACTTTTTCTTTTTTTTTTGTTTTGGATAGAGTGAAGAGGGATTAGAACACCTGTAATTTTTTATTGCTGTCTGTGCCCCGTTAAGGAGATTCACTCTATTCACACACTATTTCTCCTGTTTGCTATTATTATTTGAAGTGAAAGTAAAAGAAACTCCCAAATTTTGGGTTGTCCCAAGAAAAGTTATTTGCAAGGATTTCCTCTCACTTCCTGTTTGGCTATGAGACAGGTAGTGAAGGAAATCTCCGCAATAGGACACAGATGGTGAAAAAAAATCTGACAGGGGTTGTAACCCTCCCTTATGCCCTGTACACACAATCGGTTCGTCTGATGAAAACGGACCGATGGACCGTTTTCATCGGACGAACCCATCGTGTGTAGGCCCCATCAGTTTTTTTCCCATCGGTGAAAAAAAATAGAACCTGTTTTAGATTTTATTTATGGTTAAAAAAACGATAGAAAAAAATGATCGTCTGTGGGGAAATCCATTGGTCAAAAATCCACTCATGCTCAGAATCAAGTCGACGCATGCTCGAAAGCATTGAACTTAATTTTTCTCAACACGTCATTGTGTTTTACGTCACTGCGTTGGACATGATCGGATCTTTAACCGATGGTGTGTAGGCAAGACTGATGAAAGTCAGCTTCATCGGATATCTGATGAAAAAATACATCGGTTTGTTTTCATCAGACGAACCGATCGTGTGTACAGGGCATTACTCTATCCAAAATGAAAAAAAAAAAAAAAAAATCCTATAGTTTTACTTTAAAGGTAATAGCTTCCTTTACCCTATGCAGTTCTACTTCACTTACCTCATCCTCCGATTTTGCTTTTAAATGTCCTTATTTCTTCTGAGAAATCCTCACTTCCTGTTCTTCTGTCTGTAACGCCACACAGTAATGTGAGGCTTTCTCCCTGGTGTGGAGTGTTGTGCCTTCCCCCTCCCTTGGACAACAGGAGAGTCAGGACGCCTACTAACACACAGCTCCTTTCTCTATCTGCAAAGTAGAGAGCATCCTGACTCTCCTGTTGTCCACGGGAGGGGGCGAGCACGACACTCCACACCAGGGAGAAAGCCTTGCATTACTGTGTGGAGTTACAGACAGAAGAATGGGAAGTGAGGATTTCTCAGAAAAAATAAGGACATTTAAAAGCAAAATCGAAGTATGAGGTAAGTGAAGGAGGACTGCACTAAGGTAAAGGAAGCTATTAGGAAAAAAAAAATACCTTTACAACCCCTTTAAGGTCTACTCACTGTACAAACAAACTTTTTAGTGGGTTAATTAATTTGATCTGCTAGAGTGAGTTTGGCATAAGGTCGGATTAGCAGGAACAAGCCAACTTTCAGTCACTGGCTTCTGTTGAACAGTCATACTGGAAAAGCAGCATTTGATGCAAAGGTGTTGGCTAAATCACAAACGTAATCACTGATTGGTGTATTCTGACAAGGGGAGATCCCTGTATTCACATCACTTGTGTGAATGCACTGATCCATCAGTTTATTTTCCGTTCAACCCACTGGTTGTACCCACCTTTAGAAGTTGGGCTTTAGGTTTATCATCTAAGGCCTTGTACACACGACCGAACATGTCCGCTGAAACTGGTCTGCGGACCAGTTTCCGCGGACATGTCCGACCGTGTTTAGGGCCTAGCGGACAGTTTTCCGGCCTAGCGGACAGGTTTCCAGCGGACAAAAGTTTCTTAGCATGCTTAGAAACTTGTCCGCTGGGAACATGTCCGTCGGACATGTCCGATGGTTAGTACGACTCATCGGACAAAAATTCACTTTAAAAAAAGCTGCCTAGAGATATGCTTCAGGCCTTGTACACACGAGCAGACATGTCTGATGAAAACGGTCCGCGGACCGTTTTTATTGGACATGTCTGCTGGGAGCTTTTGGTCTGATGTGTGTACACACCATCAGACCAAAATCCCAGAGGACAGAGAACGCAGTGACGTATAAGACACCGACGTTCTTTAACACGTGAGTTCAATGTTTCCACGCATGCGTCGAATCAATTTGACGCATGCGCGGGATTTCGGGCCGCTGGTTATATGTTATAACCAGCGGCTCGAAATCCCGCGCATGCGTCGAATTGATTCGACGCATGCGTGGAAGCATTGAACTTGCGTGTTAGAGAACGTCGGTGTCTTATACGTCACCACGTTCTCTGTCCGCTGGGATTTTGGTCTGATGGTGTGTACACACATCAGACCAAAAGCTCCCAGCAGACATGTCCAATGAAAACGGTCCGCGGACCGTTTTCATCAGACATGTCTGCTCGTGTGTACAAGGCCTGAAGCATATCTCTAGGCAGCTTTTTTTAAAGTGAATTTTTTCATAGAGTAGGAGACAGTTAAAACCTTTTATTTGTTTCTTATTTTGCATTATCCAGTTAGGGATATTTGTTTTTCTTTTTATATCCTGGTAATGTTGTCACTGTGGCAGAAAATTTCTAATGGTCCCCATAAAACAGAAAAAATCCATTGGAAGTTTTAGTGTTCTACAGTAGCTATTGGGAAAAAAGATGAGGGAAGATCTCCCTAATGGGTCCACTGATAGCATAGGAGGGTTCTAAGTGTTCCCTGCTCCTTTCAAAACGTAAAACAAAAAATAGTGTTCCCTTGGTCAAGGTTTAACTAATGTTAGTTCACAAATAAACTGAATGGATTGGTGGACAGATGCTCAGTCATTACATTGATAGGTTAGTTAGTTTGAATTAAAAGGACTGTTCTCTAAGCATGTTACTCTTTATAAATGTCCCATTCCTTAGTGTCTCTAATGAAAAACAGCCTGTGAGATATAAACTTTCCTGTACCATCTGCAAAACCTTGGGCATTCCTTTACACTATAAGCAGCCTTGATTTAGGTTGGCTACAAATGGTGACAAAGGAACATCATAATTAAAGCGGGGCTCCGGTCAAAAAAAAATTTTTTTTTTGCAAGATTGTAATTGTCACATAACATAGTCCCCATAAGATGGCAATAGCTCCCCAGCCTTTAAAGTAATATTGGTCCACACTTGCCTTATTTTCTTCTCCTCATCTGGCCGAATCCATTATGTGTGTGGGCATTTGAAGACCAGTTCGTTTCCCTTCTTGGATTGCCTGCGGTGCATGCTGGGTAACCTACATCTCGGGCGTGCGCTGTAGAGCGGCGCTCGCAGCGCAGTTTGTTTATTCTTTTGTCATGGCAACGGGCGGCGACGGAGGAACGTCCTGCCCCGTTGCAACAGTGATAACACAATCTACGCTTGAATAAAACTCTGATTGACTCCCCTTTCCAATATATCTTATATATGAGAAGTAAGGGCTCTTTTTGAACATGGCGCGGTAAACATCGGCACAGACAAGCGCACAGTCCTGGGAAATGATGACACTCGTAGCCCAGGAGTCGGTGCGGCTTAGACAGGATAGGAGAACCACTGTGGTCCAAAAAGAAGGCAGATTAGGAATTCTGCCTAGCAAGTTCCAGGCAAGTAAAACATTTTTTCACACAGAACTTTTTTAACACTATTAAAAGGAAGCTACTGAATCAAAGTATGATTTTAGGGTGGAGCTCCGCTTTAAGTAAGAAGGCCAATGGGATAACCTACGTAATAGCAAGAATCACAACTCAGATACCTGAAGCATCAGAAAAGCACAGTGAAGGAGGGATCAAAAGTAATTGTGATATACAGTGCCCTGAAAAAGTATTCATACCCCTTGACATTTTCCAAATGTTGTCATGTTACAACCAAAAACATAAATTAATTTTATTGGGATTTTCTGTGATAGACCAACACAAAGTGGCACATAATTGTGAAGTGGAAGAGAATTGATAAATAGTTTTCAAAATGTTTTAAAAATAAATATCTGAAGAGTGTAGCTTGCATTTGTATTCAGCTCCCCTGAGTCTATACTTTGTAGAACCACCTCTCTCTGCAATTACAGCTGCAAGTCTTTTGGGGTATGTCTCTACCAGCTTTGCACATCTAGAGAGTGACATATTTGCCCATTCTTCTTTGAAAAATAGCTCAAGCTCTGTCAGATTGGATAGAGAGCATCTGTGAACAGCAATTTTCAAGTTTAGCCACAGATTGGATTTAGGTTTGGACTTTGACGTGGCCATTCTAAGGCCCCATACACACGATAGAATCCATCCGCTGAAAAATCCCAGCGAATGGGTTTCAGCGGATAGATCCTATGGTGTGTACACTCCAGCGGATCTTTTTCCACGGATATTTATCCCCTGGGATGGATTCCAGCAGATCGAATATTTGCTGACATGCTAAACAAATCTATCCGCTGGAATCCATCCCAACGGATGGATCCGCTGGTCTGTATAGACTCACCGGATCCATCTGTCCGAAGGGATCCCCCGCATGCGTCGTAATGATTCGACGCATGCGCGCACGTCGCCGCGTCATAATCGCGGCGACGGCGCGACACGTCATCGCCAGAGGATTTCAGCGCGGATTTCAATGCGATGGTGAGTACACTCCATCGCATGGAAATCTGCTGAAATCCTCGAGAGGATTTATCCGCGGAAACGGTCCGCTGGACCGTATTCGCGGATAAATCCTCTCGTGTGTTTGGGGCCTTACACATGAATATGCTTTGATCTAAACCAATCCATTGTAGCTCTGGCTGTTTGTTTAGAGTTGTTCTCCTGCTGGAAGGTGAACCTCTGCCCCAGTCTCAAGCTTTTGCAGACTCTAACAGGTTTTCTTCTAAGATTTCCCTGCATTTGGCTCCATCCATCTTCCCATCAACTCTGACCAGCTTCCCTGTCCCTGCTGAAGAAAAGCATCCACACAACATGATGCTGCCACCACCATGTTTCACGGTGGGGGTGGTGTGTTCAGGGTGATGTGCAGTGTTTAATTTTCTGCTACACATAGCATTTTTCTTTTAGGCCAAAAAGTAAAATGTTGCTATGTCCCTCGCATGACTTCTTGCAAACTGCAAATGGGATTCTTATGGCTTTCTTTCAACAATGGCTTTCTTCTTGCCACTCTTCCATAAAGGCCAGATTTGTGGAGTGCATGATTAATAGTTGTCTTGTGGACATAGTTACATAATTACATAGTTGGTAAGGTTGAAAAAATACACAAGTCCATTGAGTCCAACCTGTGTGCATGCACTTTTATGTCAATAATACATTGTATATCAGTGTATGTTGTGGACGTTTAGGTGCCTATCTAATCATTTTTATAAATTACCGATGCTCCCTGCTGAAACCACTGCTTGTGGAAGAGAATTCCACATCCTTACCACTCTTACAGTAAAAAAAACCCTACCCAGTTTAAGGTTAAACCTCTTTTATTCTAATTTTAGTGACTGGCCGTGAGTCTTTTTAAAGGCCCTATTGAGGGAAAGTTTTATCCCTATTGTGGGGTCACCACCAGTACCATATTTGTACATTGAAATCATATCCCCTCTCAAGCGTCTTTTCTCTAGAGAGAATGAGTTCAGTGCTAAGTAATCTTTCCTCATAACTAAGATCCTCCAGTCCCTTTATTAAGTTTGTTGCCCTTCTCCGGACTCTCTCCAGTTCCAGCACATCTTTCTTGAGGACTGGAGCCCAGAACTGTACGGCATACTCCACTTGCTGCCGGAACAGAGTCTTGCTAGAGTGCGAGAATTATCGTTTTATCTCTTGAATTAATTCCCTTTTTAATGCATGCCAATATTCTATTGGCTTTGCTTGCAGCAGCTTGGCATTGCATGCCATTGCTGAGCCTGTCATCTACTAGGACCTCCTTTTTCCATCCTAGATTCCCCCATAGATTCTCCCCCTTGTGAGTAGTTTGCATTCGTGTTTTTTCCACCCAAAAATGTAAAAATTTTCAAAATTTAACCTTATTTGCCATGTAGTTGTCCACCCCATTAATTTTTTCAGATCTTATTGCAAGGTTTCCACATTCAGTGGAGAAGCTATTGCCCTGCTTAACTTAGTATCGTCCGCAAAAACTAACATTGAGCTTTTTATCCTATCCTGCAGATCATTTATAAATAAATTAAATAGGATTGACCCCAGGACAGAGCCCTGGGGGACCCCACTCTCCACAGTGGACCATTCTGAGTACTCACTATTTATCACTACCCTCTAAACTCTCCCCCGTAGCCAGTTTTCAATCTATGTACTCACCCTCTGTTCCATGCCTACAGTCCTTCGTTTGTACAGTAAGTGTTTATGGGGAACTGTATGGAATGCCTTTGCAAAATCCTGATACGCGTCTACGGGCCTTCCTTTATCTAGATGGCAGCTCATTTCTTCATAGGAGGTTAATAGATTGGTTTGGCAAGAATGATTTTTCACGAATTCATGCTGATTTCTGCTGATGCTGTTTTCATTACTAAAATCTTGTATATAGTCCCTTATTATCCTTTCCAAGAGTTTACAAACTATTGACGTTAGGCTAATTGGTCTGTAGGTCCCAGAAATACTTCTTGGTCCTTTTTTAAATATTGGTGCTACATTGCCTTTTCTCCAATCAGCTGGTACCATACCAGTCAGTAGACTGTTTGTAAAAATTAGGAACAATGGTCTGGCAATTACTTGACTGAGTTCCTGAAAGACCCTCGGGTGCAAGCCGTCTTGTCCCGGTGACTTATTTATGTTAAGTTTTTCAAGTCTATTCCTAATTCTATCCTCTGTTAGCCATGATGGTGCTTCCTGTGACGTGTCATGCAGTTTTGGTTACTGAAGCCACCCGTTTCCCTCGTGAAGACTGAGGAGAAGAATACATTCAAAACGTTCGCCATCTCTCCATCCTTTGTAACCAGATTCCCTTTATTATGCTTTATGGGGCCAATATGATCTGTCCTCCCTCTTTACTATTAATGTACTTCTTGGGATTTTTTTTATTCTCCCCTGCTATGTGCCTTTTGTGTTCTATCTTAGCTGCCCTGATTGCACCCTTACATGTCTCATTGCATTCTTTGTACAGTTGGAATGCTAATGATGACCCCCTCTGCCATGTATTTTTTGAAGGCCTTCTTTGCTTTTATATGCATTTTTATGTTGGAGTTAAGCCACCCAGGACTTTTATTAGCTCTTTTAAATGTATTACCCATTGGGATGCACTGGCTAATATCCTTATTTAATATGCTCCTAAAGCACACCCATTTTTCCTACGTGTTTTTTGTTCCTAGGATTTTATCCCATTTAATATCTTCTAGCAAGGAGCATCGTTTATGGAAGTTGGCTCTTTTTTTTGTAAGAAGTTGGCTCTTTTGAAATTCAGTGTCCCTTTGTGTTTCCTGGTTGTGTGATTTATACTGAAACAAATTGACCTGTGATCGCTGTCTCCTAAATTGCCCCGTATTTCCACATCTGTGATCAGGTGTTTATTGTTAGTAGTCAGTAGGTCTAGTAATGCATTGTTTCTTGTTGGTGCATTTACCATCTGACCCAGGAAATTGTCCTGCAAGACATTTAGGAAATGGCGAGCCTTAGACAAATGTGTGGTTCCTTCCTCCTAGTCTATGTCTGGATAATTAAAATCCCCCATTATAATGACACTTCCCATCTTTGCCACCATTCCAAGCTGTGACAGGAGGTCCGCCTCCCCCTCCTCCCTCCGGATAGGGGGCCTATAGCATACTCCCAGCATTACTTTCCCTTTGGTTTCCTCCCTCTGTAGCTCTACCCATAAGGATTCCACCTCCTCCCTTGCTCCATTAGTGATGTCATCCCTCACATTCACCCTTGAATGTTTGCCAGCCAATCATGTGAGCTGTTGAACCAAGTCTCAGAAATTCCCACCAAATCTAAATCCTCTTCATACAATAGCATATCCAGTTCTCCCATTTTGTCCGCCAGAATCCTGACATTGGTGAACAAGCCTTGTAGTATTGTCTTGACGCATGCTATCTCATTGGGTGTTCTGAGGTTGCAATTAGGCAACAGGTAAAAAAAATCATATTATTAAAGCCATTTTAGCAAGATTCAGTAAAACCAGTTGAAACTCAATAAATGCATTAAATGATCTTTTCAACAAATTGCATACTGTACGGCAGAACAGTGAAATTTCTACGTAGTAAATTAATTAGGAAATACATTGTATTATATAACTCTTTTTTCCCGTTCTTCAGCAGTATTATCTATTGAAAATACTAAAAGTCTGAGAACGTATGCCCTTTGGCCAGCAGTGAGCACCATCAGTCCAGGGCCAGCTAGCTGCTCCACACATAGTCCAGCAGGACATTCAGTTGTTCCCATCTCCCCCCAGCTTAATTTTCATTTACCCAGTCACCAGAGAATTGTTGTCATTGTCATTGAGATTTGGTATGAGACCTGGTGACTGGAAATTTCACAGCCCTGATTTATTGTGAATTAAATTAAGATTTTCAGCATACTGAACCTGACATAAAAGTGGTGAAAATAACTTGGCATTTTAGATGACATGGAAGTAACATGCTTTATACACATTCTCTTTTATGTGTGCTTTACTTTTCTCTATTAAATGTTAGCTGGTTTTTACACTATGGCGAGTTTTCTTTTTCTGGGTTATCCTTCTGAGCATACCTATTGAAAGAAATTGTCTCCCTTGGATCCGTACAAAGACTCAGACCGTCTGCTCTGCTCCATTACAGGAAAAGCTTTTTAAATATGAGCTTCCACTTGACTTCCCCTCTGCGGATAAATGCCCAGGCTGGGTAATAAGCTACAATCGATTTAATGCTTGCTATCTGTAAGTGTGCATTCTGTGTGGTGGAGGGATCTTTCACGTCATGTTATGACTTAATAGCATCACGAGAGGACCTAAAAGTGATACACAATTTCTCACTTCTTTTTCCACATCGCGGCGTTCATGCCTACCACGGACTTTACATTTATGTTTATATTTTTTACATTTAGGTGTATGGTTTACCACAGCTCTTTCCCTTTTTACTGTATATAACCACATATGAATAAATATCCAATAATTAACAGAAAAAAAAGAAATAAAAATAGTTGTGTTACTCTACCAGGACAATTTGTAGCTCGTCATTGTTGCACTTTATATGATAGTTGACCATATCTTGATAAATATCTTTCCTATTCTCCAGTTTGTTCATCTTATCATATGTATCTGTATTTAGGACAGACCAGCCAAGGAACTGTGTCAAAGACTGCAGGAAGAAAATAGCAATTAGACAACCTGTAAATGTTAAATGTTAAGGCAACTTTATTCAATTATGCCATTTTAGCAAGATTCAGTAAAACCCATTGAAATGCAATAAATGCTTTAAATGAACTTTTCAATACATTTCATACTGTACGGAAGAACAGTGAAATTTCTACTTAAATACATTAGGAAATAAATTGTATTACATAATAATTTTTTCTATTATTTAGCAGTATTATCTATAAAAAATACTGAACGTTTGAGAACTTATCCCCTCTAGCCAGCAGCGAACACCATCAGTTCAGGGCCCTAGCTGCTCTGCACATAACATTCAGTCCAGCAGGACATTCAGTTGTTCCTATCCCCCCCCCCCCCCCACAACCAGCTTAATTGTCAATTACCCTGTCAACAGATAATTTTTGTCATTGCCATTGAGACCTGGTATGAGACCTGGTGACTGGGAATTGCCCAGCCCTGATTTATTGTGAATTAAAATAAGATTCTCAGCATACCGAACCTGACATGAAAGTGGTGAAAATGACTCTGCATTTTAGATGACATGGAAGTAACATTATAGTAGTATGGAATCAATAGTATATATGCCACTCCAAACCTTCCTATTTCCCTGTACCTTTGGGGACCTGTACCTTCCCATCAGGTAACAGGGCCTTGTACCTTCCCATTTCCCTGTACCTTCCCATCAGGTACACACTTAGGAACACATCCCAGCTTAGCTGTGACACTTGTGTCAAGAAGAAATTAAGGGGTCGCACACTAATGTCATTACTGATGCAAAACCAGCTTCAATATAATATGTAGTGGATTTACTACATACTGTATATTCTTAAATGTCCACCAGCCTCTATAACATGTTGCCCCCTATTGGAGTCTCAACCATGGAGACATGATCTTCATGATTCACTCCTTAATTGGGTGGATTGTGTTGGAGCAGGAGATGCCCTTAAAGGGGTGAAACGTGTTGGAGAGGGAGGTGGACAGGAAAGACTGTATGTTGTGAATCTTCTACTTATTATATTAAAGCTGGTTTTACAGGTGATGGCATAAGTGTGCAGCCCATTCATTTCTACTTGACAAACGTAGCTTAAGCTATAGCTTGATTACATGTTTGACTGCAAAAAAAGAACAGAAAAAAACTCACTAGTTGTGGAAAGCCTGTGTATTTGTGATTTGCCTTTTTATAAAAATAAATATAACATCTTTATGATTTTCCTTTAGCTGTTCTGTTCCTGGCCATCCATATATAAAGTAGCCCCAAGCTATTCACATCTTCTGAAGTCATACTGGAACATTATAGAAATGGTGATGATGATTGTAACAGTCCGGTGAAGGGGTTTATGGGGGTTATGGGGTAATAGGTAATCCATTGGGGGCCTGTAATCTTAAAAAGGTTAACAATCCTAGGTCTATAGAATTCTCTTCAACACTTCTGTACCTACCTACCTTACAATTTATGGACAAGGCCACAGATGGTAACTATTTAGATGCATCTAAAGCTAAAGTATTTATTTAGATTTGCATAATGTTTATACAGGGTTAGAACCGCTGACAGATTTTTATGCTGTCTGTGTCCTTTCATTAGAACGTCCCTCTCTCTATTGGCCATTGGGAGTATTCCTCTCTGATGACCATTGTAATCAAGACAGAGAGAAAATCCAACATTTGGAGTTGTCCCCTGTAAGAAAAGATTTCCCATCATTTGAAAAGATCTTCTACTGGTGTGTCTCAAGACAGAAGGGAAAAGAACGGGACAAAGACATAAAAAAAAAAAAAAACTTGACAGTGGTTTTAAACATTCCCTACTGTATCCAAAATGAAAAGAAATCTTTTGGTTTTATTTGTACTTTAATAACAAGTTCGCCAACTGGCTATCCTGTAAAAATTGTTAGAAAGATGGAGATGGAAATATAAGCCCAATTGAACTATCAGTTTAATGTAGGTAAATATATTTATGGTGCGTCAGAACCAAAGCCCTTGAATTCTTATGCCGCGTACACATGATCGGGCATTCCGACAACAAAACCGTGGATTTTTTTCCAACGGATGTTGGCTCAAACTTGTCTTGCATACACACAGTCACACAAATGTTGTCGGAAATTCCAAATGTCAAGAATGCGGTGACGTATAACATGTACGATGCCACAATAAAACGGAAATTTTAGTTTTACCAGACTGAGCGCTTCCGTCTCGTACTTGATTCAGAGCATGCAGGGATTTTTGTGCGTCGGAATTGGCTACACACAATGAGAATTTCCGACAAGAACTTTCGTTGTCGGAAAAATTGAGAACCAGCTCTCAAACATTTGTTGTCGGAAAAAGCATACACATGGTTGGATTTTCAGACAACAAGCTCACATCGAACATTTGTTGTCAGAAATTCCGACCGTGTGTACGCGGCATAAGTGTTGCAGACATTGTTTAAAAATGCATTGCACCACTACACAACAAATGTTGGTGCTTGCATAAGATTCATGTAGTATCTGTCAGGAACAAGCACATGAATTTGTCTCAGAAGGTGAGCACGGAGGTTGCAGGGTGAATACTGGGTACTATTTCCTCAGTGCAGCTCAGCAATGCCAGTCTTCCAGTCTGACCACTGAGGCACAGTGGCTGAGTACTTCTGCTGTGGGTTAGGTGGCACCTAAAGGGCAATTCTGGGACTAGTTGTCAGATGTTTGGCTCGCAAAAATGCACATGCGCGTGCAACTATTAGCTGAATAGCGACCAGGCGCACACATGCACACATGAATGCGCACAAATGGGCGTGCACACAGTGCATGTTGGTGCCAGATGGGCTATTAACCACTTTACCACCGGGCCAATTTTGGCACTTCTCTCCTTCATGTAAAAATCACAATTTTTTTGCTAGAAAATTAATCAGAACCCCCAAACATTATATATATTTTATTTTTAGCAGACACCCTAGGGAATAAAATGGTGGTCATTGCAACTTTTTATCTCGCACTTTATTTGCGCAATCATTTTTCAAACGCCTTTTTTTGGGGAAAAAAAACGGTTTCATGAATTAAAAAATAACAAAACAGTAAAGTTAGCCCAATTCTTTTGTATAATGTGAAAGATGAGTAAATAGATACCGAACATGTCATGCTTTAAAATTGCGCACACTCATGGAATGGCGCCAAACTTCGGTTTCGGCTTAAAAATCTCCATAGGTGATGCTTTAAAATTTTTTACAGGTTACTATTTTTGAGGTTCAGAGGAGGTCTAGTGCTAGAATTGTTGCACACGCTCTAACGCATGCAACGATACCTCACATGTGGGGTTTGAACGGCGTTTACATATGTGGGCGGGACCTGCATGCGTGTTCCCTTCTGTGCTCGAGATAATGGGGACAGGGGCGTTTTGAAAAAAAATAAAAAATGTATTTTTATTTTACTTAATTTTTTTTATTTTTACACTTTTTTTTACATTTTTTTATCACTTTTATTCCTATTACAAGGAATGTAAACATTCGTATAAATCAGTGTGACAGGTCCTCTTTATGAAGAGATGTGGGGTCAATAAGACCCCACATCTCTCCTCCAGGCTTACAAGCATGAAAATCGGTGAAAAAAAATCACCGATCACATGCCGACAGCCATGATTGCGGCTTTGTTTAACGTCGCGCCTGGGCCTCCGACGGTCATGGAGATGACTGGTGACCATGTGGTCACAAGTCATCTCTATGCTTTCCAGCAGTGCCGACCTATTCGCTCTCCGGGCCCCCGATGGCACGGGAGAGCCCGGAGAAGCACCGGATGGCGGCGGGAGGGAGGGGGGCGTCCCCTCCCGCTGCCTATAAGAACGATCAAGCGGTGGGATCGCCGCTTTGATTGTTCTTATCATGCACAGAGTTGGCGGTTGAAGACGGCGATATCTGAATGATGCATGTAACTGCAGGCATCATTCAGATATCACCGCACAAAGCCGAGGATGTCCCAGGGAAGTCCTCGGTCGTCAAGAGGTTAAAGGATGCTTCTGCTCATGCTTAAGTGCTGACTGGTCTTTCCGCTGTTCCCTGCATCCTGCATTTTTTCTGTATGTTCCCCTCATTGCTCGTTTGATCCTGGTTCTGATTTTTTGCTTTATTGCTCACCCCAGCTCTGTTCCCGACTTTGGCTCTGCTTATGACTCGGTACCACACTGCCCGCCTGTTGATGACCCTGGCTATTCCTGAGACCACACTGCTAACTCCAATCCTGGCTGTCCTTTCTGCTCATGTGTTTGTCTGGCTCTGCACTTCGCTGAGAGTTCTGACAAGCCACACATCCTGAAACTGCAGCATAAGTGGAGTGCCCTTTTAATCTCAGCTGGTTTCCTAAGCTCAGCTACTGTTCTTGTCCTGATGGTCCACCTGCTTCCCAGTATCTCCTACTTCAGCTGCAGGTTCTCATATCAACACCTGCTGGCACTTGTGTTCCTCCTGTCCCTTGGTACCCTCTGTTCCACTCTCAGTGGGGCCAGGGTTGAAAATATAAGAGAGGCCAACCTCGTCATATCAGTCTCCTATCAGGTACGTGACACTAGTTCCCTATCAGGTCTGCCTACCTTGTGATTGACAATGGAAGGCATGGGGAAGATTCTACAGGACCAAAAAACAGCTAAGGAATCTGCCAACTGCTGTCCGCTATCAACAACAAGAAATGTGGATGCGTTGGGGAACTAGTCTCTCATTTCCTCATCAGGTTCCACCTCAATTGTGATTGACAGCATTGACAGTGAAAGGCAGTGGAATGATGCAATAGTTGCTATTCCGTTCAATATTGGCTGCAGTTAGTCCTAATTACCTTCAGTTTTGTTATCCACAAACTAGCAACTACTTTTTTTTTTATTTGTCCTAGCCAAAGTGATGCAAATAAGAATTACCTGAATCTGTTGCATGTGTCAGAACTGTATCAAAAACTGATGTAATGCAGCATACATATGATTGGATTTTCCGACAAAAACTTTTTTTGTCGGAAAAATTGAGAACCAGCTCTCAAATTTTTGCTGTCGGAAATTCTGACAGAAAAAGTCCGATGGACCCTACACACGGTCGGAATTTCCGTCCAAAAGCTCACATCGAACTTTGTTATTTTTAATGTTTTGTTATTTGTTATTTTTGAAAATCAGTCACAGCTTGAGTAGAAAAGGCTGCCTCTTACCAGCATACTGCGGAGAAGGACTATTGCTCTCTGTGTGGAAGCTGTGGTCTCTATGCAGAGGTCCAACATGCTTCATGCTGATTCTGAGATATAGCTCTCCAATCAGCAAAAAAGCGCATTGGTTCTTGCTGATTGGGAGGTATAGCAGGGGCCTACTGGACCTCTGAAACGACCTCTGTAAGGATACCACTTGTTTTAACATATTAAATATGTACTAGTTTTAGTCATACATTCAATTTTCTTTAAAAAAAAACAAATATGCTATGACAGTTAATATTAGGTCAGTATACATTGTTTTTATGCATTATCTATAAATTAAGTATGTTTTATTATGCATTATTGTGTTATAAGGTATACTTACTTCAGTTAACACTTCGTCCATTTCATCAAATGGCTTTCCATCTTTTCTGTTGTAAAAAGTTGCAACACCCACTATTTCTTCCTTTTTGTTAACGATAGGCATTGAAAGGACATTTTTGATCATCCACCCAGAATCATCAACTGGGCCTTTCTATGAAGATAAAATAACATACTTTGGAGTACATGTTCTAGAAATGTGTGTGATGTCATTTACCACAACTAGAGATGTTTTCATAAAAGTACAAAGAAAGGAATTTGCTCTGAGCCAATTTGTGAAGAATGTCCAAAAACAGATTAGGACCAGAAATAAAACAATATTTTGGCTCCCTGATGCTCTAGGAAGCCACAACTTTCTACAACAGTCTCTTTTTTTTACTTTATATGTCACCAGTGGACAGTTAAAGAAATAAACGTGCAATTATTGAAAGTGGAACTGTTCAGTTGATCTTGAGATTTGAAAATTACTAGATGGACCAAACCAAATAAAAATGGCTTTTGTATGTTATATAGCTCTGTGCTACTACTCACCTAGGCAGGTGATATGACTGTTCGCTGCAACTTCCACTGGTTGATTTACTAAAATTGGAGAGTGTAAAATCTGGTGTACCTCTGCATAGAAACCAATCAACGTCCAGGTTTTTTTGTCAAAGCTTTATTAAACAAGCTGAAGTTAGAAGCTCGTTGGTTTCTATGCAGAGTTAAGCCCCATACACACTATCAGTTTTGCTGCTGGTTTTCTCTTCAGGTTTACCAAAACCATGTAGTACAAGGACCTGCCTGATTGCATTCAAATTGAAACGCTTAAGGTTTGACCTCATATTAGATGGTTTTTGAAAACCTGAAGAGAAAACCATCATGAAAACTGATAGTGTGTATGGGGCTTTATACCTGCACTGGGTTTTTCACTCTCCAGTTTTAGTAAATCAACCCCCCAGGGTCAGCCCTCTACCTTCAGTTTATTCATTGGCCAATTAATCAGCATCATCACTACAGGCTGTAAAGTTGAATCAGGAAATAGAAGAATTATCGTCCTGGTCATTCAGTGTGTCAGAGATGTGTAAATTGCAAAAGTATCTGAACAGAGTTACAATAATGTTGGCAGATAAAGCAGTTCACTTCTGTGTATTTAATCTGGGCACTTAGCTGTTCGCTGCAGTTTTGCTTTAGCTCTTTGACTGCTTAGGATACATTACACATACTATCCCTAGGACACAACATCATAGGTTATCCTGTACACTTTAGAGGTTTAAGAATTATTTTAGAAGCATCAGTTTTTTTGTTTAAAACTAAACTGAGTTTTAGTCCCTCATTTATATAGGGGCACAAAAAAGGTTACTTCGAAAAGTAACCAAAGGTCAGACTTTTAAGGCATCGAAACAATGGAGAAGTATATATCAAAAAATAAGTATTTATTGAAAAAAGTACATAATAGAAAGCAGTATTCAAGAATTAAAAATCCTATACAATGATATAAATTATATAAATTGTGAACTGAGCCCTTGTGTGTCTATGTGTTTCGCCATTGAGCTTCTTCAGGACAATGATCAAGGTTCAAAAGGAATGACAAAGAAAGAACAAGTCTCACTATCTTACACAGGATTGAGCCTCATATACACAATCCGATAGATAGGAAATTGTCACAATATGGGAAAATTCCACAAAATTGAGGACAGTATCAGGGCCTTATGAGCACAGGCATGGTGTCTGAATGTCCCACCTAGCATGCATTGCCAGAGAAGAAGATACACTCTCAAGGTAAGTGAAAACACGGGCCCCTGGGACACAGCGTCCTGCCGTCCTTATTTATATGTTTTCACTGTTTCCAAATAATGCACAATTAATATTTGACATATTTATGCAATATACATTGTATTAACTGTTTTATGTTTTAGCATTTCTTGGTATGGTGAGCATGTGACCTGCTCCCCTGTGACGATCAGGCCTAGCAGCCAATTGCTAAGCACAAGCACCGTCTCATGACCAAGTTAGTGACATCACCGTTCCCTGACTGTGATGGAGATAGGAGAGGTGATGTAGCACAGGCAAGGTGAGTTGAAGGAGGCCTTTGCTGAGACACTGTCACATTGCCCTGCATGGGCATATTGATAGAGAAGGCTTTCTGTATACTATACATAATATATCATGGAGACTATAGTGGGTGAGCTTGGGAATTACTTAAAGGGGTTGTAAAGGTTTGTTTTTTATTTTCCAAATAGGTTCCTTTAAGCTAGTGCATTGTTGGTTCACTTACCTTCGATTTCCCTTCTAAATTTCTCACTTCATGTTTCTCCTCAGTGAGCTTTCCACCATCATCCGAGCGGTGGTTAGTCAGCCAGAACAGCTTACCAAACAGCTTACTGAGGAGGAACAGGAAGTGAGAAATTCAAAGAAAGAAAACAAAGAAAAAAAAGCATTTAGAAAGGAAATCGAAGGAAAAGGTAAGTGAACCAACAATGCACTAGCTTAACCACTTCCATACCAGGTACTTACGCAGCTTCCCGCCCAAGCCAATTTTAAGCTTTCAGCACTGTCGCACTTTGAATGGCAATTGCGCGGTCATGCTACACTGTACCCAAACAAAATTGGCGTCCTTTTTTCCCCACAAATAGAGCTTTCTTTTGGTGGTATTTGATCACCTCTGCGATTTTTTTTTTTTTGCGCAACAACTAAAAAAAGGCTGAAAATTTGGAAAAAAAATTAAATTTTTATTTTTTTCTGTTAATTTTTTTGTAAATAAGTTTTCTCTTTCAATTACGGGCACTGATATGGCGGCACTAATGGGCACCGATGAGATGGCACTGATGGACATCGATGAGGTAGTACTGACGGGCACAGATGAGGTGGCACTGATTGGCGGCGCTGGTATGCGACACTGATGGGCACTCATAGGCGGCACTGATGGGCACACATAGGCGGCACTGATGGGCACACATAGGCGGCACTGATGGGCACACATAGGCGGCACTGATGGGCACACATAGGCGGCACTGATGGGCACTCATGGGCGGCACTGGGCACTCATAGGCGGCACAGATGGGCACTCATGGGCGGCACTGATGGATACTTATGGGTGGCACAGATGGGCACTGATAGGTGGGCACTGGGCATGGATGGGCACTGTGGGGTGGCACTGATGGACACTGGGGTGGCACTGATTATATATATTTTTTAGACTTTTTTTTTTTTTTTTTTGCTGGCTTTTTTTTTTTTGCCCACCCTGGTGCTCCAGGGTGGGCATCCCTGGTGGTCCAGTGTGGCGATCCGAGGGGGGGCTGCGCTGATAAACAATCAGCGCGAACCCCCCCTGTCAGGAGAGCCGTCGATCGGCTCTCCTCTACTCGCGTCTGTCAGACGCGAGTGAGGAAGTGCCATCGACGGCTCTTCCTGTTTACATCGTGATCAGCCGTGGTTGGACACGGCTGATCACGTGGTAAAGAGTCTCCGCTGGAGGCTCTTTACCGAGATCGGAGATGCAGGGTGTCAGACTGACACCCCGCATCACCGATCGCCGCGATGCGACGCGCGGCATGAAATCCTGCAGGACGTTCTAGAACGTCCTGTCGGGATTTCATAACCACTTCCCGGACGTAAATCGGCTATAGGCCGGGCGGGAAGTGATTAAAGGAACCTATTTAGAAAATAAAAAACGAACCTTTACAACCCCTTTAAGTAAACCTTTTTTTTTTTTTTTTAACTGTCGTGGAACGCTTTACCTGAAACTGAAAGTAATCATCAGCAGCTGTGTTCATAAGGTTGCAAATCTGAAAGAAACATTTTTATTTAGTAAGAGGGAATTACAGCTCACAACAAATTCTTTCTTAGCCTATAATACTGCTACTTTTATAACTCCTAGTTAAAAAAAATTCGAAGTGCATTTCGCTAGTATATTTCCAGTTATATCCTGATTAAAGCTCTCTTCGAAATACTGAAGCTTACTAAAGGAGCGAAGAGAGTTTATACATTTAAATACATTAAGTAAAGATCCACCTTAATTATCGAATCATGTAAAAAGAACATTTATTTTTATTTATTTCACCTGCACATATGATTGGCTATTCAAAGAGAATATAGCTACAACTTATTGAATGAAGTTTCTCAACTTCCTTAGTAAATCTGTCTCAAAGTATGTGGAATTAAGACTACAACATCTTATTTCAAACTCTACTATAGTACATATAGGCTTATCTTTGGTAAAAAAAGAATTGCATATTTTTACAGTCCTTCCAATGTATGATATAATACAACAGTCATACTTACAAGACCATTTTCTGCAACGTATGTGGGCAGTTTACTACTCAAGGCCCAGTGATCTTCTGGTGGATTCCTAAAATGTTAAAGAAAAGATTATGATATCTATTGCACGCTAAAGAGAATACAGGAGATTTCTTGTCTGATTGGGATCACACGTGTAGTAACAAATTGGGATTTTCCTCACCTCCAGGTCTCAGGATTTCTCAGCATAAGAATAATCACAGATTTCACTAATTCAACCAAATAATACAACTATTCACTAAAGGAACAATTGTATTCTTTGTTTTTGATCCCTATGTTTAAAAATATTTGTAACCAAAATGTTTTTTATTATTGTTGGATAAAGTACGTTATAAACTCTTTATATTCAATTTAAGTTTATTGAAAACATTTTACCATGCAAAATTTCAGAAAAAACAACAAAAATAAACAAAAAATTGAAGTATTCACCAAACAATAAAAAGTACTGCAGTATAAAAGTGTACATGATATATGACATATAAATACCCCACTGGAAGCATTACACATGTATGATAGGGACTAGTGCTGATGCTAGTAAAGAGGATGAACCAGTACAGGAACATATCTATAAGACAAATTAGTGTATCTGCCAACACTAATTGTTAGACTTAAGACGGAACTGGACACATCACAGCCTCATAATACCGGCAAAAGTTATAGTCAATGGCACATTAGTCTTTAGCATTATTCATCAGCTCCAGAAAGGATGTAGGTGACAGGACACAAACAAAAGCGAAGGAAAAAAAACAGAGACAACCAGGGGTGGACAATCAGATTATGCTTCACACAACACAACCTTAAGTCCTGTACACACGGGCCAGAATCTCGTCAGAAAAAAAACCATGTCTTTCCTGACGAGATTCTTGGCAAGAATCTCTTGCCGCCCGAGTGTACAGACACTCCATTCAAAAGAACCGTGGTTCTTTTGAATGGCAAGAACACAGTGACGTTATCGCATACGACGAGCATGCGCTCGTCACATTCAATGCCGTCACCGCCATCTTTCTGCAACCTACCTATGCCTATGAAGCTACCGTGCATGCGTCAAAGTCATTTCGAGCATGTGCGAGTTTCCTCTGCGACAGGTAAGTATACACACTCTTGGGTTTCTCGGCAGGAAAACACTGCCTAGAATCATGACGAGAAAATAGAGAGCAGGTTCTCTTTTTTTCTCGTCGAGATTTTAGGTCGTTTTCTTGACGAGAAACCTGAAAGCCTCGTACACACGCATGGTATACTTGGCAAGAAAGCTCTGCCAGCAGTTTTCTTGCTGGTTCTTGCCGAGTAAACCGAGCGTGTGTACGAGGCTTTAGACTAGATCCAGGTCCTACAATTGTTCTGCAAGGAGATTTTGCATTTTAGATGAATCCATGAACACCTTCCAAGAGAGCCATGTTTGGTGACATTGTTCATATGTATCCAATTCATGTGCAGAAGGAACTCCATCCTCTCAATATAATCCATCTCTGCAACCCACTCAATCAGAGGGGGAGCATGGGCCATAACAAATCTTGCTGCTGTCATCTTATGCCTAGGATAACCTTTTTGTATTGTTTGTTTTTGGTCTCTATGTTTAAAAATATTTGTAGCCAAAACAGTTTTTACTAGTTTTGGATAAAGTAGGGAGACCTTAAAAACCCTTTGAGTTATTTTTTTTTTGTCCTCAGAATGCTGATGGATCAAGAAGTTCGAAAAATTGGTTGATTTTCTAAAGGTAAATAGGCTGTACAATAAACAAGGGAGTTTTCTCATTTAAATAAGCTCTGGGGAAATTCCCTTGCAAAGTCTGACTTCCCTTTCAAAGCAGCCAACCTATATGCCTTTAGGAAATCAACCCTGATGCTGCTACAAAATGAGGGGAATTACACTTTTAGGCAGTTATTAATGGAACAGGTATTCTCAGTGTTCTCATAACAACTGTAACATTTTGAATTTCTCATAATTTCTCTTAGTGATAATGGTTCTAGTCCCTTAACATCCTACAAACTTACAAAAAAAAGTCTATACATACACTTTAATTATTAGGGTATAGTGGGTGGAGGGGATCCTTTTATGTGAACGTATTGAGAGATCAAACTACAACTATATTAAAAAAGATTTTTTTTTTTTGTTTTCTCACTGCAGCACAAGATTTGAAGAGTCTTTTTTTCATAAACCCTTTCACTATTAACAAATGGTTTAAAACACCAAAAAGATGAACTATCCTGAGAGATTACTTAGTAAATTACATAAATGCAACAAAAACGAACAATTACTTTGAGGGAGAAAATAAACATTTATCAAAAGTTAAGAAAATGCAATCAAAAAAGCAAACTTACGGAATTACTTTAATTTCTTCTTTTCCATGTAAAATATAGTCAATCACTTTATAAAATGATATTTCCTGGAAAATGCAGAAGCAAATACTTATAATGTTATAATAAAAATGAAAATGTCAAATGTTCTAATGGCATTTTGGGATCCATTTACTAATGGACTGATCTGAGAAATAAACAACATAAATAATCCAAAAATATGGAATTAATTGTTGAAAGTGTTTTCTTAACTAATCAGAACCGTCAACACAGCCTTTGGAATTTGCATCGCTTTAAAATCGTGTTCCAAATTGCTTAGTATCAGCCTTGCCCAAGCGGAGACGCACACTTAGAAGCTGTCAAGTTTTTTGTAGTTGGCAATTCAGTTCAATATTGTTCTTATAGTTAAAAGCTTTTAGGTCTTATTGTAAAAAAAAAAAAATCCATCCAGCATATTATATCGAAAACAGGCCACAAACATTAAATAGTAGTCTAATGTATATATGTAATAGCACCCCTGCACAATCTTTTTAGTATCATAAGAGAATGATATTTGTACAAAAATTTCACTAAGCTGAAATTAACTATGTTAATCCTGTAGACCTTGTTCTGAAGGACTCATTTAAGTAAACCCATTGGTAATGGGAGTGTTAAACCACCCGCACAAATGTGTGTGTTGGTGCAGTATGTGGTTTTCTACATGTGTCTAAAATCCCTCTTAGATTGTAATTGCTGTCTGTGACCCTGCTGGAGAGATTTATCTTTACTATTTGTCCTAAAGAGTATTATCATTGGACATAAAATGATTGGAAATCTAAAATTTTGCAACTGTCACAAGAATAGAAACAGAGCTTACATTATCCAAAAGGAACTCCTGTTCCAATGAGAACTGTCTAAGATGGTATTGATCACATCACTTTATGCAGATTTCCTTACAATTTCTATAATGTATCTGTGACAGAGAACAAATGGAAATATGCCCAATGGTACACAGACAGCAATGAATAGTTAAATTAAAAGACAAACAAAAACAAAAAAAATCACCAAAAACTGACAGGGGTGTACTGAATCTAAAATCAAGAAAAAAAAAAGTTGCGCTTTAGCTATACATTAAATTGCTCTTAAGAAAAACAAAAAACATTTAGGCAAGCACAACAAACACCTACCCTGCCATCTGGAGTTTTTGGTCCAGAATATGGGGGCACTTCACCCATTAGAACTGGCCACTGGTCAAAAAATTCCTGCAGAAAACCAAGATGATAAAAGGCATATTATTTTTGAAGATCAACGTTTGCAATAGGTATATGATGTAGCACTGATAAAAAAAAATGTATGTTTAATTCTAAGCATAACACACAAAGACATACAAAGAAAAGGTATACATTCCAGTTAAACATGCTGTTGATTAGCGAAAACCACCTTTGTTTTTGTCATATCGAGCAGTCCCACAGAGTATCTATCACAGTTAAGGAAGGCGCGGACCGTATAAAGGGCTTTGTGAAACTGTCGCTCGATGTCTGTTAGCTCTTCAAATACTTTGTTGGCTGACCACAACAATATCTGCAAAATATAAAAAAAAAATAAAGTTAGAAATAGGTAGCACACTATGGCTTCCAGTTATCCATGCCATGCACAGAAGGAAATTGAATCAGAAGTTATCATTGTTTTTTAGAAGAAGGTAAATGGCAGTAAAGGAACACGCTATACCTGGCCTCTTCTAGTCTCACAGTTGTGAAGGTAGGATAGGTGATACACCTTGAGAATCAGGTTGGCAAAGTTGAGGTACTTAAGGAATATCTGGAAAACAAAATAACCACATATTACACAAACCAAATTTTAACTCAAACGTAAAAAAAACTAAAGTTAATCAACAGTTATTTAAACCAGAAAATAATGTTTTCTTAAGGGATAAAACTTTTTTTTTTAAATGTAGGGCATCATGCATGATGCTACTCATTCTCACTCTATTTCCTCTTCATGCACAAGGGGCTCTGCCATTCAGGCATTGATGTAGGCAGCTGGCATAGACTGTCCCTATCAGTATTGGTTGCAATACATAGTATGAGGGTGCTGCTGTCAATGTCAATCATTGGAGATGAGTGGTGCAGAAAGGACAGAGCACTCCTTAGGCACACCTCAATCTGAGATTGCCGGATGAAAGTGGTGATGTGCTGTGCTGGCCTGCAGAAGTGGTGGTGGTGGGGGTGATGAGCACAGTGACCGCACTGACAATGTCTGCAGATTGGCTCAAGATGGCCACCCCTGGGCTGCTGTTCCTCTGCTCCCCCCTCTACCCAACACTGCATTGTCCCTGGACCACTCAGCAGCAAGCAGCTACCCCGATTGGCAACCCACGGTATGTACACCCTCCTGGGTAGAAGGTGGGGATCTGTCGGAGGGGAGTGTTGTCTGCTGTACATAAAAAAAGATGAGGGGAATAGGGTTTGGCAAAGGGTGTAAAACAAGTAGATGTGGGGGTGCTGAATTTGGTGAGTAGGGAAGGGAGCACATTGGGTGTCATCTTCTGGACTGCCCAATTTGAGGCCTGGTGATCTCCCTCGCTGTGTATTTAAGACTTAACCTTTTCTGTTACATGTCAGCCTGCCTCCTCCCACTTGCTTCATGTCAGACATTTTACACCCCACTTTGCCAGCTATACCCACCCATCCCCCAGTGCCTTGGTAGTAGGACTAGCCTGGCATGGCAGAGAATGGGGCTGGCCATGTAGCCCACATGCATGGGTCAGTTTACCACCTCCAGGGGCTTTTTTGCTGCTGTATTGCCCATTCAGTGACAAAGCAACACACATGTTAAAAGTACATATCTCATGTCAAATTCAAATCTGCATGGTCATAGTGTCCCCGTCCTGCGGGACACACCGATAATGGAAAGCCACGGCCTCTTGCAGTGCTCACAGGACTGGAGAAGATGTAACAAGTCCTGGGACCCCTGTAAACCAGCTTTGAGCGCACACGTGGGTACACAAGCGGCGGTGGTTTTCCATCATTGGTGGGTCCTCGTGGGACAGGAACCCTGCAGATTTGTATTTGACATGCGAGATATGTACTTTTACTATGTGAATTGTTACAAAAAATTGTAATAAACTATTTGCCCATAGCAGCACTTAGATGATGTTTTCTTGTCTTTTTATACTGGGTCAACACAGAAGCAGTGGGGGAAACCGAATGTGATTTGGATAGGAATCTCACTGCATTCCTGTTCAAATTACATGCAGTTCTTTGCAGTGTGATTTGAGACCATTCTTTTTGTATGCGCTCAAATTGCACCGCAAAGTTATTGGTACTCAGTATTGGCGCGTACTTGACCGAAAACATCGGTACTCATACTTGCTGGTAAAAAAATGGTATCAGTGCATATTTACTGGCGATATATAAATACCTGTAATAAAAAATAAAAAAAAACAACACAATAAGGCGGAATGCAACAATCCATAGCAATCATTTTTTCTGTCAGTTCTAAACAAATTAAAGATGGGATACTTTTTTCACATCATATTTATCCTTAGCACAGTCTTACCTCTTCATCTCTTTTGGAGAAAGTAGTGCCATTATTTTTGTTGCAAGCCATTATCACAGCCACTACATCTTTGCCGTTCATCACAGGGGCTGCCAGTATGCTCTTTGTATCATATTCTGTGAGATTATCTACGAAATTGCAGAAGTGGGCATCCTAGATGAGAAAAGCAGATGTAAGTGAGAAATGATGGGGTTTGAACAAGAACAAATGTTCAAGTTTCACGAGTAAACATTCAAAATAAAGTACAAGTGTCTAGGAAGGTAAAATGCATCAAATGGGAGTAAAACTCTGTTGACATCGCCAGTTAAAAAAAAATACTCTACAGAAGAAAAGTCAAGTAGTCCTGGAGTAGTAATTTGTACTTGTCATTGTGTATTTTTTCAGATGAACTGGTAATCTTGAGAGGTAGAGTAATGTTCCCCAAAGATGACACAGACTATGTTTTATAGTGTTTTTTTCAAATAATTTTACATTTAGCTTTTGTGGAGAATCAATGGGTGCTTCTAACTACAGTTCTCTGATCTCTCTTCTGAGAGCGTAGCAATGTTCGTACTAGCGTTTGTACTTGCCCATATAACTTTGTTGGGCATCAAATTCCAGAACCATAAACAAAAATATAGCATTGACCCTCTCTTTGCAGTTATAACAGCCTCCACTCTACTGGGAAGGCAAAAGACTTTATAATGTGGCTGTAAAAATGTGTGCCCATTTAAAATCATTTGTGAGGGCAGATGATGATTTTGGAAGAAAATACATTCACATTTATTCCAAATATGATAAGTAGGGCTGGGGACAGTTATCTATACAAGCCACACAGTGCTGTCCCAATAAATGGGCCCAATAAACTATACGTGGTACATGTGCTGGGCACTGCCCTGCAATTTTAGTTGGGTTACAAAAATATTTAAGGCCAATGTCAATCGAGATTCTGAGCCGAATAAAGATTTGTTTTTTTGAATAGCTGTCAGCTGCATAAATGTTACATCAGTAATGTCTAAAGGTCAGATGGCAGCAATTGCAATTCCACACAATTTTCTCTGCCCATGAATTACTTCAAAAAACATATATAATTACTAATATGTGCCCTTTCTGCCCAGGTTTTACTTAAAATCAGTGCACAAGTGTACCACATTAGTTTAGAGATTTTTAAACCTCTTATCTGGCTCTTCTCTGTTTTATATATTTAGATCAGACAAGTAGTTCAGATACCTCTCTAAGGTTCCTAGGCAAATTATCCTCTAGTATTAGCTTCATATATGGAGACTAAACAGTCATAGAAACAGACTTTTTAAAGTCTTGGATAGAGTGGAGAGAGATTAGGACACCTGTTTTTTATTGCTATCTGTGCCCCTATTAGGAAGATTCACCCTCTCTATTTGTCCTGTTTACCATTATCACTGAAAGTGAAAGAAAATCCCAAATTTGGGGTTTTCCCAGAACAGTACTGGAGGGGAAATCTTCCAATGGGGACACTAGTTCTGATACACCCAGTGACAACCAAGGATTCCATCCCTTTGGAGGGATTTCCCATCACTTCCTGTTTTGGCTATGGGACAGTAAGTGGCTGAATTCTTCCCCATGGTACACATCTGGCAAAAACAAACAAACAAACAAACAAACAAACAGAAAGGGGGTTATATCACTTATTTTTTCTATTCTTTCCTGGTGCCAATCCATGGCAACACAGTACACCACATGAATGTAGCCATGTTGGCACCAGGAAAACAGTAAATTGCATCACATACTGTACCATAATTTTGCTTTCCTGGTACCAGTCCATGGCAACATACATGTGGTTTAGAATGCTGTCAAGGATTGATGCCAGAAAAAAAAGTTGTGCCTTTACGTGACAGACCTAAGCAGGACAGTTTTTTTTGGAGAGAATTAGGGGCAAACCTCTTACCCACTGACTACGGGCCCTGGCTTTTAAGGGAACACTACTCTTTGTGAGGTGTGTGCCTGGGGGACACTTGGAGTTGCATTCAAGTCCATGTCACCCCAAGACACACAGACTCTGGGGCTCTCGGTCTGGGGTCCCTGTATAGGGCTTAGCTGCCCAGTGGTGACCTGTTAATAGGGCGCCACACCCCAAACTAGTCAAAATAATTGGTCCTTTAAGTGTGTCCAGGCACTGGACACACAGCTGCCTATGGGACGCTTGTACACCTTGCAATCTGCTGATTCGTTTGTGTTTAGGGAGTGTTCGGGGTGCAAGCGATGCACCTGCAAATACTGCCACTCTACAATCAATTGTCCTTTTGGCCCCTTTGCTGTGTTTGATTGGCGGGGAGGACGGCGGGCGGAGCTTTTTGCAGGACTGCGGTGGCACTTCTGGTTTCCCGACCACCACTCACTGTGCTGTGTGTTGTGTGTGGAGTGAAGTCGACTGTGCGTTCGGGACTGAGAGCGGTGGAGTAAAAAAGGCCTGAGTGGTGTCTGTGTTTCCTGTAACGGTAAGTGCCAGTGCTTCAGGCTCAGACTTCTGCTCTGCACTCATACTCTCACAGTCGGGCCGCCCCTCCATTCCGCACACACTTCCCTGCGCTTCTCAGCCATTCTCCACTCTCACTGGGGCCAAGCCAGGGTGGATGATCGCACGGCTGGACAGGAGCATGAGGGTGGGTGACATTTTGGGGACTTCTGCCAGTGCAATGTATGTCCAATCAGGAGGTGTCACTGACTCACTGCTACTACTAGTCATCATCACTACTACTATCACCATCATCACTACTACTGCTACCACCATCACTACTACTATCATCATCACTACTACTACTGCTACTACCACCATCATCACTATTACTAACACCATAATCACTACTACTACTACCACTATCATCGCTACTACTACTACTTTTACTACCAGCTAGCTGTATAAAGTACAGAAGATGTATACTTGCATACCCTGATCTGTGAGGCTAAGCTATATACTCTGATCTGTAATGCTAAGCTATATACCCTGATCTGTAATGCTGAGCTATATACCCTGATCTGTAATGCTGAGCTATATACCCTGATCTGTAATGCTGAGCTATATACCCTGATCTGTATTGTTGAGCTATATACGCTGATCTGTAATACTGAGCTGTATACCCTGATCTGTGAGGCTGAGCTGTATACCCTGATCTGTGAGGCTGAGCTATATACCCTGATCTGTAATGCTGAGCTGTATACCTTGATCTGTGAGGCTGAGCTATATACCCTGATCTGTAATGCTGAGCTGTATACCTTGATCTGTGAGGCTGAGCTAAATACCCTGATCTGTGAGGCTGAGCTATATACCCTGATCTGTGAGGCTGGGCTGTATACTCTGTCCTGTGATGCTGGGGCAGTATACTCCTGTTCAGTGACTATGGGGCTGTATACTCTGTCCTGTGATGCTGAGCTGTATACTACTTCATGTAAGCAGTTTTTTTAACTAAATAAATGTACTTTTCATTTGGCAATATTGCACTATGACTGTTCTTTGTTTCCTTTGAGCGCCATTTATACAAGAAGTGCCATTCCTTGGAGCGAGCTGTTTCCTCTATATGTGGAATTACCCAAGATGTTTTGATGCCAAGTTTTGGACGTAGTTCTTCGTCTTTGCCCGTAACCTGGATGCCTTTACATATCCATCAGCAGGATTCCTTATCTGACTATCTGATGAGCCTTGTTTGACCCTTGGGTCATTGTTGGAGGTGAGCGGCCAATTCATAAATTTAACAGTCGATATTTGGATTGATGTTTTATCTGTTTTTTCTTCTATCAAGTCCCTATGAGATTTTTGCCTTTATATGAACTAACTCCTACCATTGGGCTTTAGTTGGACTTTATTTACATTTATTTATTTGTATGTTTGGATACTCATCATATTCATTCTTTGAGTATACTATTTATGGCACATTATTGAATAAGCGTACCATTCACCATGTTTTTCTTTCTCGGCTGAGCGATGACAGGAAGTGGAGGGGATGTGGCTACATGTTTCAGGGCAGACAGGAGGGCCCCTTTATCAAACCATAGGAAACAATGGCCGCTTCAGGAAGCTGCTGATGCTTGTGTCCCAGCCTAAAGCCTGACAGCTGCACTTCCATCAAAAACTCTGCTTCAACTAGCCACTTGCCTGCTGATCTCTGCAACCTCACATTGATCCTATGAAGGTCTATATGGGTTTATGACAAGCCTTGCTCTACTTCTATCTAGTGAGTGTATTTTTATTGTCTTTTATGCTTTTTTAATAAATCGCTACACCTAGATGAAGGTGCCCTCTTGTGTTTTTTTTTCCCCAATACTTTATTTTTAAAGATTACACCAAGAGAATACAGAAACACCATAATACAAATGTACAGCAAAATAACGTGATCATACACAACGTAACAATTAGCAGACCAGAACTGGGCTGCAGTCAAAAAGAACATAGGAAAGGGCAACCCAAAGAGCCAGATAATATCGGGTCCCTGAATCCTAGCAAAAAAAGGCCCTTGTCCCTATCAACAGCACCCCTGCTCCAGAGCACCCCCACCCATGTTGAAGGCATAGAGCTTAGTATGGTAAGGAGAGGGAGATGGTGCTCACTTGTCCTCTACCCTTTCCTGACTTGCTTGGATACATGCTTGACTAAGGTTCTGGTATGGATTTATTTTTCATTTTGGTGTAAGGATTTCCATAAAAATCTATACCAGGCCTGATGTCTGCTGCCTCATTCCTCTGCTATCAGCATGAATCACTGCTGACAAGTTTTCCTGACACTAAAAACTTGTGACAGGGGTGGGAGCTTCAGCTGATTGACAGCCTCAGCTCTGTTCCTGTGTGCTGTGTGCGGGGGGGGGGGGGGGGGGGTGATCTCTTCCCTCCAATCAGGCCTTAGAGCTTTTCTCATCTCCATCATTTCAGCTCTCTACCCCTTTTCTCTGAACCCTCAGACAAACTTAAAACATCAGCACTTTGAATGAATGTAGAGAAAAGAAGTCAGCAGATAAACAGGTACAACTGTAGGAATTATTTGTTTAATCTATGTGTATCACCTGAGGTCAGTCACTTCACTAGGCATATGTAACTTGGTGCCCGTGCTATAGCCAAAAGATGGCTACAGTGCAGGCTTATATAATGCCTCTCATTCTCGCGCTGCAGGCGCCCCCCCAGAGGCCCTTTACCACGTGATCAGTTATCAGCCAATGACAGCTGATCATGGAAGTAAACAGAAGCCGGCTATCTTCTTTTTTTTGTTCTTCATGCTGTCAGAAAGCTATTAACCAGCTTCTGTTAGAGGGACATCGATCCTCCTAGGGCCCATCAGTGCTGCTAATCAGTGCCCACCAGTGCCACCTAGCAGGGCCAATCAGTGCTGCCGTTATAACATTTTATAACAACATTTTCTTGTTTATTTAGAAAAAAATAAAAAACCCAGTGGTGATTAATTACCACCAAAAGAAAGCTTTATTTATGTGGAAAAAAAAATGTCATATGGGAACAGCGTAGCATGACCGCGCAATTGTCATTCAAAGTGTGACAGCGCTGAAAGCTGAAAATTGGCCTGGGCAGGATGGGGGTGTAAGTGTTCAGTAAGCAAGTGGTTAATATAAAACTCCCAATTGGACACACTTGGCAAAAAAAAACCCTCTCTGCTCTACAAGTCATTAGGTGTTTTATGTTTTCGGAACATTTTTTAATTATTCACAGAAATGTACATATTACTTCAGGAACTTAAATACAAATGTCCAAAGTGATATTTTGCTGTTATTTCTCACCATAAATATCCCAAACCTGTGCCTGTTTATAAAATGTTGTGCCTATGAATTACCCCATTTTTTTTTTTTTTGCTGCATTTTACGGTGAAGATAATTTTGCCAAATCAATGGTTTTCCTTTTTTTCTGTCACATTTTGTTGCCAATAATGTAAACAAGCCTAAACCTTGTATTATCCATTATTTTCCAATCATTTAGCTCACTTTCTAGATAATAGAGAGAAGTCATAGCTGCAATCACAACAATGACCTGCAGGTGGCAGAGCTTGCTCATATTTCTCTTTTCATTTCAATGTGAATCCTTAGCTTTATCTCATATGTAAAAGTTTAACCCTGAATACTGAAGCACTGTTCAAAATATTATCAAATATATTAGGAATACTTACAGTAGTATATAATAATTAATATAATATAATGTTCAACTTTTTAAGGGCCAGTTCACACCACACGCAGTCCAGTGTGTTTTTTTTTATTTATTTTTTGTATCAAAAACGCATGGAAAGTAGGTAATATGGTTTTCAATGGCATAGTTCACATCAGTGCTTGCAGTTTCAGAGCGTTCCAGTTCCAGATTATTTTTTTTAACATGCTGCATTTTACCTGCACTGGGCTGTACTTGAAAATGCATCAAAAATGCACTGTAACTCACCGGAACGCACCTAAACGCACAAAGAAATGCACTGGAACACACATGTTCTTATTTCAAGTTAAGAAAAAAGAGACTGGAATGCATCAAAAACAAGTCAAAACCATGCATGCAGAAAAGCATCTGTAACGCATTCGGGCTGCGTTTCTATAGTGTGAACTGGCCCTTTGCATGTAAGAAAAAGCATTTTAAATAACTTTAATATATTATATCATATCTTGTTTTTATATTTTTATTTAAAATTATTTTCACGGTATGTCACTCTCAATAGGTTTTGTTTTCAGGGGCCAGTGACCAGAAACAAATTTGTATGAAGGAATGTGCATACGACTCCCTTTATATGGGATACAGATTTGTCAGTATAATAATTTCAACAAATTGATAAATTCACAAATGATGAAAATGAATGCAATGCAAACACAGTTTGTAGGGAATAATAATAAAAAAACATTACATAGACACCCACCTAAAGATAATACAATATTATACAGCTTTACTGATTACTCATAAGAAATAGCCATTAGTAATCAATAAAGCTGTATAATGTTTTATTATCTTTAGGTGGGTGACTATATAGGCCTTTTTTAATTATTCCCTACAAACAACACCAAAATGTACCAGTGGAAAACAGACTAATACATACAATAAACAGAGGCATTGATAAGTCAAGGCTTTACAAACAGCAACCAAATGGAGGCGCACTTGTCTTGTTGTAGAATGTCTCTGATACGCAAGGCACAAAAAAATTAAGCCAATGATGGACCTATCGAAGGAAACGGCAAGTGATCTCTCTATTGTCTTAAGCTGGCTGCACACTGTCCAATCTGATTGTATAATCTCTGTACAATCTAGGTAAAATTGCCCAAACTGTGTAATATGAGAAAAAAAACGAAACAATTAATAATAAAAAAAAAAATCTATTAAACATTAACTTTTGTTGAGAAAACATGCATTCCCCTCTGGGTGATCTATGTACATTGCAAGGATTTTAACAAACTTTGTTGCAGATTCCTACCTTTTATTAATCTGAATAAATATCTGTGTGTTTGTCTGTGTCTATTTGGAAAGTTAATTTAATGGGAGTGGTTTCATATCTATCAATCAGCTGCTGCACCTGTAGGACTCTAATGAGGAAAATTGCAGGGTCTGCATCCCTTTAGGTGTGATTTCCTATTGGGAGTATCTCACCAAAAATTAAATTTTTGTTGCAGGGATTGCCTGATATCTAAATGAGATCTTAAGCTACGTGCCCACGGACATTAAAAAAAAACGTCTGTAAAGCTAGTACAGATGCCAGGAAAAAAGCAGTGTTTTTTCCGCGTTTTTGCATTGAATTCAATGCATATTTCGCCGCGCTAGCTTTCAGCCATGTTTTTCTTTCTCTAATCAATGGTTTCCTATATGAGTCCATTGATTTGAATAGAGGTCGCACCAGAATTCGGATCAAGATAATCCGACTTGCGGGACGACTCGCGTGCTGAGAATCTTGAAGGGGAACCCCACGAAAATTAAAATAAAAATTTGCATGAGGTTCCCACCAGGATGATACCAGATCCTTCGGTCTGGTATGGATCTTAACCACTTCCCTACCGGCCCATAGTAAAATGACGTCCACAAAGAACTTCTGCCGTTCAGAGTGGACGTCATATGACGTCCTGGGCTTCCCGGGTGGATATCTGAATGATGCCTGCAGCTAAAGGCATCATTCAGATATCCTTCTAAACTGCCGGCGATTCTGCACAACGTAAGAACGATCATAGCGGCGGTTCCGCCGCTAGATCGTTCTTACAGGCGGCGGGAGGGGACATCCCCCCCCTCCCGCCGCCATCCGGTGCTTCTCCGGGCTCTCCCGTGCCATCGGGGGCCCGGAGAACGAATCGTCCGGCGCTCGCAGGAAGCATAGAGATGACTGGTGACCAGATGGTCACCAGTCATCTCTATGACCGTCGGAGGACCCGGGCGCGATGTGATGACGTCACGCCCGGGTCCCCGTAAGTAAACAAAGCCGCGATTGCGGCTGCTAAGCAACCACAAGCATGAGATCGGTGAATTTTTTTTCACCGATTTCATGCTTTCCAGCCTGGAGGAGAGATGTGGGGTCTTATTGACCCCGCATCTCTCCATAAAGAGTACCTGTCACACACATTCCTATTACAAGGGATGTTTACATTCCTTGTAATAGGAATAAAAGTGATAAAAAAAAAAAAAAAATTAAAAAAAAAAGTGTAAAAAAAGAAATAAATGTATAAAAAAAAAAAAGAAATAAAAATTTATTTTTTTAACGCCCCTGTCCCCGGTAGCTTGCGCGCAGAAGCGAACGCACACGCAAGTCCCGCCGACATATGTAAACGCCGTTTAAACCACATATGTGAGGTATCGCCGCGTGCGTTAGAGTGCCAGCAACAATTCTAGCACTGGATCTCCTCTGTAAATCTAAACTGGTAACCTGTAAAAAATTTCAAATCGTTGCCTATGGAGATTTTTAAGCACCGAAGTTTGGCGCCATTCCATGAGTGTGCGCAATTTTAAAGCGTGACATGTTAGGTATCTATTTACTCGGTGTAACATCATATTTCATATTTTACAAAAAAATTGGGCTAACTTTACTGTTTTAAAAATTTTTTAATTCATGAAACAATTTTTTTCCCAAAAAAAGGCGTTTGAAAAATTATTGCGCAAATACCGTGCAAGATAAAAGGTTTCAATGACCGTCGTTTTATTCCCTAGGGTGTCTGCTAAAAAAACATATATAATGTTTGGGGGTTCTGCGTAATTTTCTAGCAAAAAAATTATGATTTGTACATGTAGGAGAGAAGTGCCAGAATAGGCCTGGTATGGAAGGGTGTATAACTGCCCGGTATGGAAGAGGTTAAGGGAAACCCCCACACCAAAAAAAGGCATGACGGTTCTGCCAGGATCCATACCAGGCCCTTACCTGAGCACGCAGAGCGGGATGTCAGGAAAAGAGGGGCGAGCGAGTGCCCCCTCCTAGACCATACCAAGCCACATGCCCTCAACATGCGGGAGGTTGGTGCTTTGGGGCAGGGGGCCACTGCGCCTCCCCACCCCAAAGCACCGTGTCCCCATGTTGATGAGGACAAAGGACTCTTACCGACAACCCTGGCCCTTGGCTGTCGGGGTCTGCGGGCGGGGGGCTTATCAGAATCTATTAGCCCCTTTATTTAGGGGACCACCAGATCCCGGCCCCCACCCTATGTGAATGAGTATGGGGGACATCGTACCCCTACCCATTCACCTGGGGGGGAAAGTGTAAAAAAAAAAACACACTAGACAAGTTTTTAAAGTAATTTATTAGGCAGCTCAGGGGTTCTTCTTCCAACTTCGGGGGTCTCTTCTGACGTTGGGGGTCTCTTCTGACTTCTCCGCTCTCTCCGGCCTCTTCTCCCGCTCTCCGCTGCCCTCTGCCGGGATCCTCCGCTATCTTCTGCCAGCTCTTTTACTAGCGAGGCCCGGTCTTCTCCGTCGTTTTCTTCCCTCTTCTCTTCTTTCGATGTTGACACAACTCTCTCCCGCTGTAATCCTGTGTGTGCGGTGCGCAACGACTTATATAGGCATGGGGCGGAGTCATAGGGTGATGTCACCCAGTGACCCCGTCCCTTATGACGTCACAGTCCCGGGCAAGTTGGGACTGTGACGTCATAAGGGGTGGGGTCACTGGATGACATCACCTGGTGACTCCGCCTCATGCCTATATAAGTCGTTGTAACCAATTGTGGATTGCGCTGACTATTATTCCCAATCTTTGGTCGTGCAAAATACGTATATAAATAGGTGGGTAATTATACCCTGCTACTTGTAAAGAACATCTTTACAGCTAGTGCTTAATTAATATAGTGTGCCAAACAAATCAAGTATAAATATATCATAAAATATTTTGAATCACAATGTGCAGTATTCCCAAAAGATATTCATTAATAAATCAACCCAGTGTGGGTGCCAAGACACCTGTACAATGTTCTTAATTTTTCCAAACTGGAACAACAAAGTGCAAATGCAAAATGATGGACATATAAACGTATAAACCAGCAACAATAAATGCTATCCTCCAGCTTATTTCAGTGTATCCATAAAGTGCAATGTGCAAAAAAGTAAATGACAAATAATAAATATAAAGTAGCCAGTATACATGAACAGTGGCGGCTGGTGCTCAAAATTTTTTGGGGGGCGCAAATGAAAAAAATAAAAATGAATTGCAGCCTCACTGTGCAGTATGTCTGCAGTCTCTGGTAATCTCGTGCAGTATGTCCACAGTATCTGGTAATCTAATGCAGTATGTCCGCAGTATCTGGCAATCTAATGCAGCATGTCCGCAGTATCTGGTAATCTCCTGCAGTATGTCTGCAGTCTCTGGTAATCTTGTGCAGTATGTCTGCAGTCTCTGATAATCTCGTGCAGTATGTCCGCAGTCTCTGGTAATCTGCCCATTTAGAGTCCTTCATTACTAACAGTGTAATTTTTTAGTTTGTTTGCGCTATATACCATGATTTTTGATGCTGGGGCTATATACTCTGTGCTGTGATGCTGAGCTGTATACTCCTGACACTATGAGTGGAAGCAAGTGGAAGACAGGGGATGGAGTGGGTTGATTATATAAGGGGTGTGGCTTATGAGAAATCGGAGGGACCAAACATGGAGGGGCGGGGTCTTGCGTCCCCCCATCCTAAAACTTCACCAGCCGCCACTGCTCCAATGCATTTTAACAAAGTGGTGATTAGTTGGAATCTGCTTATTTTCACAAAAAGTTCACTCATTCCTAAACAGCACAAATGTTATGCCTGTAAATAAAAAACTAAAAACAGTGTGCACTGTACTATGATAGAAACCGGAAGTGAGAAATTCAGACAAAGAAAATAAAATTTTAGTGAACAAACAATGCACTAGATTAACTGCTTAAAGGATCACTAAAGGATTTTTTTTAGCTAAATAGCTTCCTTTACCTTACTGCAGTACTGGTTTCATGTCCTCGTTGTTCGTTTTTGCTTTGAAGTAGCTGTAATTCTGCTGTGATATCCACACTTCCTGCTTGTCTGGCTCCTTATGAAAAAACTCATGGGAGCTTCTCACTGTGGTCTAAGCTGTGTGTCTAAAACTCCTCAGAACCAATCAGATTCATTTTAAAAACAAAACACTGGATTTGTTTGTTTTTGATCTGTGGGTCTCTTTACTTCACATAAACATGAAACCAGTTTAAAACCGAAAGTGAAACTAGAGACACATTATATGATAGAATTTAATCTATTTTTAATCATTTTTAAAAGGAATCAGTTAACTTTTATGTCTCTATACCCTGTAAACAGTCATTTCAGCAAAACATTTATTTTCCTTTAGTGACCCTTTAAGGACCACTCACTCCATATATACATTGGCAGAATGGCACGGACAGGCATAATTACGTACCTGTACGTGGCCCTTTAAATTCCTGCCGTGTGGTCACGAGCGCGCTTCCCCATGAGTCGGACTGTGGGTCCTGCGGACTCGATCGCCGCGGGAATCCCCGTGACCGTCTCACGGAGGTATAGAGCATAGAGTGTTAACAAGCATCTCCTTGCTCTGCCTAGTGAGAATGACACTAATCTCGGCTCCGTGTACTCGGAGCGTAGATCAGTGTCATGTGAGCCCACCCCCCTACAGTTAGAAACACAATGCAGGGAACACTTAACCCATACAGCGCCACCTAGTGGTTAACCCCTTCACTGCCAGTGTCATTTTCACAGTAACCAGTGTATTTTTATAGCACTGATCGCTGTGAAAATGACGATGGTCCCAAAAATGTGTCAAAAGTGTCTGATGTGTCCGCCATAATGTCACAGTCACGAAAAACATTACTGATCAGCCCAATTACTAGTAAAACATTTTTTTTATAAAAATGCCATAAAAGTATACCCTATTTTGTAAACGCTATAACTTTTGCGCAAACCAATCAATAAACGCTTATTACCAAAAATATCTAGAAGAATACGTATCGGCCTAAACTGAGGGAAAAAATAATTATATATTTTTTGGGGATATTTATTATAGCGAAAAGTAAAAAATATTGCATTTTTTTCCAAAATTGTCGCGCTATTTTTTGTTTATAGCACAAAAAATAAAAACCGCAGAGGTGATCAAATACCCCCAAAATAAAGCTCTATTTCTGGGAAAAAAAGGACGCCAATTTTGTTTGGGAGCCACGCCGCACGACCGCGCAATTATCAGTTAAAGCGACACAGTGCGGAATCGCAAAAAGTGGCCCGGTCATTGACCACCCAAATGCCCCGGGGCTGAAGTGGTTAAAGGAACCTATTTAGAAAATAAATAACGAACCTTTACAACCCCCTTAAGATCATTGTAAAAATAAAAATAAAATGTCTGCTGAAGATCCCTAAACTAGGTCACATGTTCCGCGCTGGACCTCCGTTGAGAATACATGGAGAACCTACGATAAGCTACAAAACCATATTTCTTGCTATGTTGTGTGAGTGAAACCCATCTTTGGGAACATCTAACTTACAGGTCTTTGACAATTGACATACGTGGACTGCTTTGGAACAGCGGCTGAAGAGATTATAGGTGTGACTATGCATGTGTGTCTTCTTCTGTCTATGTTTGCCCCATGCTGCCCCTATACTTTTTTTGCCAGTATTTCAGTCTGACTAGTAAAATAGGGCCTATAAATGATGAAATGTATAAGCAAGCATACATAAATCAAAAACAGTAATTTTAGTACAGCACTGTTACCATACAAACAAAAAACTAGGAACACTGATGTCTGAGGTCACTTTCACACCAGCAGTATAAATATTACTTTTGCACACATATAAACAAAACTGGTAAGTTGTATTTTTATGTTTTGTGTAAATGTCTATCTGCACTCGCAGTTAAAAACATTAAAATGCTCAGAAAAAAGGTAATTCTAAGGCCCCATACTCACGACCAAACATGTTTGCTGAAACTGGCCCGCGGACCAGTTTCAGCATACATGTTTGGTCGTGTGTAGTTACGAGCGTACAGAATTTCACCGTACATTTGCCCGCCGGGCCGTTTTTCAGCAGACATTTATTTCCAAACTTGTTTTAAAACCGTCCGCTCAAATCCTGTCCGAACGTACATGTTTGGTGGTGAGTACACAAAACCAACGTACAAAAACCCCGCGCATGCTCAGACTAAATGAGGCCACGGGAGCGCTCGTTCAGGTAAAACTCACGTTTCTTTGGGATATGGCACATTCGTCAATAGAAAGATTAATTCTAGCAATAGAACACTGAAGCAAAACACACAATAACCAATGCTTGATGCCGTCGTTTTCTTCATTCTTCTCTTGCTATAACTAATCAGTTATTTAGCTCATGTTATTTCAACTGAGTTGTTCCATACTCAAAAGTGACATTTGTTAGCTGTGATGTAGTAAGATTTTTGCAAACTTTTATTGGCCCGACGTATCATATTTTTAGTGGTCCTCCACATTTCAATTTTTTTGCTTTTAATGTTTAATGGTTATCTTTCCCACTTTCTTTAGGTGTTTATAGTTATGTCACCATTTAGAATATTTTAATAGGAAATAGTTTTGATTTAGCTTTTGTTTGTATATTTAACATGATTTTGTTGAAGGTTGTTTAAATTGTCTACCATGTTGGCACACCAAATGACCCCCCCCCCCCCCCACATGAGTTAGTGAATATTTTAGATTAATCATTTTATTTATTTGTAATGTTTGATGCCTAAAATAATACCCACAGTATTACAAACAATAGGCACGTTTTTCAAATCAACAAAAAGGCTTTTATTTGAGCAAATTATAAAAAGGATCAAAAACAGAATGGCAGCACTTGAACAGCTAGCAACATACATGCAAACTTGCATTTCAAACATGGTGAAGGATAAACTAGCCAACCTCAGGAAGCACACAAAATAAAATCTGAAGCAGCAGCACATAACCAAAGCAACCCAAGCTGTGGTAGTCCAAACAAGATGCCATTTGTGGGGGATCAAATGGAAGGCAGGGCATCAACGTCTCCTCTTCCTTGCAACCTTCCTTCCAGGCTGCCTTCCAGCGGGTCTTCCCTGGGCCCTTGCAGGTGGGGATGATGTGGCAGCAGGAGAATGGTGTTCAGCAAGCCGGGCCGGGTCACATAGCCCAGTGTCTGGGGTCAGCAGCTCCCTCTGCATCCACCAAAGGGCCTGGTTGATCACGCCCTTTGCCAGTTGCCTCTGCTCCTCCGTGCCTTGATTCAGGTCATGTGCCACGGAGGCACTGTAGGCCTCAGTGGGGTTGAGGGGGGCCCTCATGATGGCACTCGCCTCCTGAATCATTTTCAGGCTGGCTTCCTCCACTGCCCCCAATTTCTTCTTACGGCCTGGTGGCCTAATATAAAGTGGAGGAGCCTGGCTGGTGGTGGTTGTCCTGGGGAGCTGCTGAACGCCACTGGGCCCGGCCTCCTCCTGGCTGCCACTGACCCCTTCGGCCTGGCTGTCAGTGAGGAGAGGATCTGCCACCTCCTGGCTGGTCTCTTCTTCCTGTGTAAAAAAAAGGGACATGTTGTAATATATTTAGGAATATACTCACTCACATTTTCATGCTTGAATCTTATTTTTTGCCTTGAATTTAAACTTGAAAACAGACTCACCCTCTGACCCCTGCAGTTGTCATCCCTGACACCTATTTGTTTGCCCACGATTTTAGATTTTTACTTCCCAGCTTGTATTTTATTAACCAATATCAAGTCAAGAATCAAACAATAATTAATATTATTACATAAATAGTTATGAAACTACTATACCTCATCATCGTAGAGGCGCAGATCTGCCTCTCTGTCAGCCAGGCCCTCTTCATCCGACTCTGCAGGGCTGTGGTGATCTGGGGAAGTCCCGCTGGGAGGTAGCGTGGAGGAAAGGTTGGGATTCAGACTCGACATTGATGGCCTGCCTTCCAGTTGATCCCGCAAAAATGACATCTGGTTGTAATACCACAGCTTGGGTTCCTTTGGTGGTCTTGCTGCTGCTCCAGATCTTAGCTGCTTTTGGTGAGCTTTGTACGCTCTCCTATATGTGCCCCTGAGGTTGGCAAGTTTATCCTTCACCATGTTGGCACTGCATTCTGGCACCCATGTCCTCATGTATGCTGCTAGCTGTTCAAGTGCTGCCGCTCGTACGTCCTTATTGTGGTAATGGTCCTGCTTTGAATCCCACAGGATGGGCATTTCCCGAAATTTATCCAGCAAATGCTGGATAATGTCTTGGCTCTGCAGGAGATCCATTGTGAATTTATTTTTTTATTTTTTTTATTCTAGATAGAAAAAATGAAAAGAAACCAAAAACACAATTAAAAAAAGCCTCAGCATTTACATTGATAGAATATGTTGTTAAAAAAGTAGTACCTATATAGAAATACAAACACAGTGTCTCTTGTTTTGAAAATGCTGGCCAGCTCTGCCCCATTGGTTGGTTTTAGCTAACATTTTTTTTTAACATGCCGCCCCTTTGGTTACATTGCAGGAAATAATATAAATCTACAACCATACACAATTCTTACAAATGACAGCATTCATCAAGGCACTATTGCATGTGTAGATATCCTGCCCCTCAGCATTGATTACATGAAAGAAACTTCCTAATGACCTCTGTCCAACCAACACAGAACAATACTTGGCCTGATCTGAATACACCCTACATAATTACTAATGAGTCACAGCATTTTTGATCTCTCTATTTTGTGATGTCTACAAAAGCATTTGGGTATGAAAATCACATTCTGGTATCCAAGAGACATAATAGCTTAATAAAACTGTGCAACCAACAGACCAAACCCCCATCCCATTGCTCTACATTTTAGAGCCCGCTGCTGATCCCATGTTTAAATTTCTTACCTGCCTCTCTCACAATCCTCGTTTCTTCCGCTCGCTGAATTAACACGTAACCTACGTAATCACGTCAAGCGCCTTTTATCCACTCCGCGTATGTATGAAACGCCGCCCTCGTCACCTTTGCCATGCCCCTAATCAATTGAAAAAGTAAATATGGCGTTAACTGTGTAGGTTCTGGAATCGCGCGAATATTCTCCGCGTAACCTACGTCAATACGTTGTTGGCATTCGCGACACTCCGCATATGCAATAATCCCCGCCCTCATCTCCGCCCCTGACGGGACATTTCCTCGTTTCCACGCCCCTAATCTCTGTGGGAAGGAAAGATGGCGATGTCACACGAGCGGGCACGGAGCTCTCATGGCGCAAGTGAAGGGACAGAGGCTGGACCGTCCCGATCCAGGCCTAAAAGATATAAAGCCACTAATATGGCGTTCGAAGAAATGGTGGAGTTGGTTTACATCATGAGGAGGAAGGATTATGATGGTGAATGTGGGCCCTACAAAACACCGAACCGTAGGAAGTCACACATAATGGACAAGGTGGCAAGGAGAATGAGGAGAATGTTTGGTGTCACCAGGTCAAAGGAGCAACTACGGAAGCGTTGGTCCGATTTAAAATTGAGGGAGCCACATCACATGAAGAAGATCCTCAAAATTCTGCGTAAAAGTAAGTCCATATTATTTAAGGGGGGGGGGAATGTCTGCAATAATGTGTTGACATGTATTTTTTCACATCTGCCTCCTTGGCCTGCTTTTACTTTTGAACACGTGTAGATACTGTATTGTGTTTATGTCAAATAACAACCTTAAACAAATTTTGTGAAATAGTAAACACGCGTAATATGACATTGTTTAGCAAAAATGTGACGTTACTCCAGGAACAACACACCTGGACATGGCTGACTGGCCCCAAACTTGGTTTTCCAACATTGTTGAATAGCAAAATCACAGAAATTAAATTGAGTGAATGTGACAGGCAAACAAGATTCATTCTCCAAAATGCAAATAAAGCTGATGTTTTAACATCTTGAAATGCAAAGCACCTGTGTCTCAAAAATCAAAGTATATTTATTTGGAGGGTCGACGAGAATTAATGTTTTGGGGGGACATCCATTTGTGTCACTTCTTTGCAAAAAAGGGGCAGGATCAGAGCTTGGCCTAGAACTACGCCAAAAATGGAGGATTGCTGAAAGAATAAACAACCAAAAATCATCATAAATGTATCGTCTATGCAATGTGTGCGATTTATGATATCCAATATCAGTGTGCTGATGAGTATACCTTTTGTTTTTTATTATTTCTTATAGGGGAAAGAAGACGCCAGCAATTGGAGGAGGCAGAGAGGGCCAGACACCCGGAAAATCAAACACCTCCACATGTTGAGCAGGAGGAGGCTGGGGAAGGAAGAGAGGAGGATGTGGAAGGAGAAGAGGATGTGGAAGGAGAAGAGGATGTGGAAGGAGAAGAGGATGTGGAAGGAGAAGAGGATGTAGAAGGAGAAGAGGATGTGGAAGGAGAAGAGGAAGGAAGAAAGGAGGAAGGAAGAGAGGAGGAAGAAGTTATTTTGGACTTAGAATTTATATCAGATGAAGGGCAAGTGGCGGAAGAACAATTTGGCAAATTGCAAGAAGGTGGATTGATGGATGAAGGAGGAGTCGAAGATGATGGGGAGGTGGTGGAAGAAGGAGGAGTGATAGAAGATGATGGGGAGGTGGTGGAAGAAGGAGGAGTGATAGAAGATGAAGAAATTGGGGATGTGGAAATTATCAGGCCATCAGGTCAGTGTCACCCCTATATTAATAGGGCCAAACATATGCAGATAGGCTGGAAATTATTTACATATTTTGAATGCCAATTTGTTTCTTTTTAGGGGATCAAGATGGAGTAGCACATTTTTCACGTGCAAGTGCTTCTATCATTATACAGCAACTAATGGAGTGCAGCACGGAAATGGACATTATGCAGGAAAGGATGCTAGTCATGGAGCAGAATGTGCGAAATGTCATTTCAGAGTGTAGCACGGAAATGGAGAACATGCGACAAAGGATGCTAGTCATCAACCAAAATTACAAAAATATCATGGACATGATGGGCCGTGTCAAAGACTGAACCACAGAAGCCCATCCCCCGCCCATCCCCCGCCCACAAAACCCTTTTTAATTTTTGTACTTTATAATACGCCAAAATTTCTAAATGCACACACAGTGTGCCAATATGTGCTAGCTGCCATCACAGACTATCTATTGTCTGTGCTTTGTGGGTACAAACCCCTCCTCGATCCTCAAGTAGTTGAGAGGAAGGGTTTGCTCCCACAAAACACAGACATTGATCACCCATGATGTCAGATAGCACATGTGGCCATTTGTCTGTTTAACCAATGACATTTGGCGAGTTTTCACTGAATGTGTGCATTTAGAAATTTTGGCGTGTTCCAGTGTGAAAGCACACCATCCATATGACTGACTGCTGTTCATTTTTTAAATTTTTGTTTGGTGTTGTTCTTTTTTGGTTTGTAAATGTTTCCATTTTCAGATCACAAAACGAACAATAAATCTCACCTAAAGAAAGAAGTTAACTAATTTTTGTAAAAAAAAAAAAATGTTTTGTGTTGTGTTAAAATCTTGTAAAAAAAATTAGACACAAACAAATGACAAGCCCAAAAATTCTTGCGTATAGTTTCAGTGAAATTATTCTTACATTGTGTTTCGATCATTATTATTGATAATCACTGTCAATAAAGACAAAAAAATAAATAATTAAAAGCCAATATTTTGTCTCAAGAATTTGCAGGAAATGTTTTCTGCCTAAAAATACACATTTCTTGTTAAAAAATGACTAAAATAAAAAAAAAAAATGAGACATCAAAAGCAGAAAAAAGAGTGGCTTCTTATTTCTAGACTGAATACCCAGTTAGTAGATGAGTGAATAATGTGCAAATGTGGTTAGTTAATACATCTGAGTAAGTAAATCTGGCACTAGAAGTGCACTATTTTTGGAGATAACCTGGAAGACAGAAAAATAGAGAAAAAGCAGTAATGACAAACAACTGTATAAAGTCCAATGGTCTAATTATTTATTAGTTGTGAGAATATTCCTTTCTTTGGGGGCCGAATTAGAAAGAAATATGATCTGGCATAGCAATGGCCCCCCGACCCATGAAGTACTCAACATATTTGTCGCGTACCTCACGAGCAGATTGGGGGGCCAAGCCAGCGCGACCAGTGTCCAGGCCAGGAATGTTCTCTGAGGGTAGTCCTGCCTCAGAGCCCATGGAGGCTAGGTACGTCTGGGAGTGCCTGCGTAGAAAATTGTGCAAAATGCAGCAGGCAAATATAACGGTGTTCAATTTATATTCCGCCAAATGTATCGATGTCAGGAACAGGCGGAACCGGTTGCTGAGGATCCCAAAGGCATTCTCGACTACCCTCCGAGCCCTGGACAACCGAAAATTGAACACACTCCTCTCTGAGGTGAGGGTCCTCTGGGGAAAAGGCCGCATTAGGTGAGGTCCAAGGCCAAAAGCCTCGTCCGCTAGGAACACAAACGGAAGTCCTTCCACATTATCTTCATCTGGTGGCAATGCCAGACCACCAGTTTGGAGACGATCATAGAAATCAGTCCGTGCGAACACTCCCCCATCTGACATCCGGCCGTTCTTCCCCACGTCCACATATAGAAACTCATACTGTGCCGACACCACCGCCATCAACACGATACTATGATAACCCTTGTAATTATAATAGTAGGACCCCGAGTGGGGTGGGGGCACAATGCGGACGTGTTTCCCATCTATTGCTCCACCGCAGTTAGGAAAATCCCACCGCTCGGCAAATTGGGAAGCCACAGACTGCCATTCCTGTGGTGTGGAGGGTAGCTGTGGGGACAAACAAAAAAAGAGATTTAGTACTTTGGCACATAAACATTGCAAACATAATCATACAAGCATCCTTGTGCAACTTTACATTTTTTAAATAGCATTTGCAAATTATGAAGGGAGAATTTCGGGGCACAAATATATAGGGCCAATTAATTAATAAGAGACTCCACAGCCCTCTGATGGGGACAAAAACACTTTGAAGGGGGGGTGGGGGGTGTTTAAACTGTTTTTAGAAAACCAAAAAAATAAAAAAATAGTGGCATGGTGGGGGTTGGCCCGAAGATAGCATGCTGGACAGGTTAATATTGGGTAAGATCAAAATATGCAGGTAGGCCAAAATAAAAAGAACATGTAAAAGCTGATATCAACATGCATAGTGAGAAAAGGGAACGTTAGTTAAACACACAGCATATCTGGGAAATAAAATAAAAAGTTAGTTTGCCACATTATTAAAGACACATTGTGAGGTTAAAATGAGGAAACTTACCTTCATATACTCCTCGTGCATAACTTTAATGATGGCAGCACACGTGTCCGGTATGATGACCCCAAGCGCCTGCGGAGAGATGCCTGTTGAGAACTTGAGGTCCTGCAGGCTCCTCCCAGTCGCCAGGTACCGCAACGTGGCAATAAGCCTCTGCTCGGCCGTGATGGCTTGGCGCATCACAGTGTCCTGCCTCGTGATATAGGGGGACAGAAGATCCAGCAGACTGTTGAATACGGGGTCCGTCATGCGGAGAAAATTCCTATAGTCATTAGGATTATTCTCCTGGATTTCCCTAAGCAGAGGCATATGTGAGAACTGGTCACGCTGGCGCAACCAATTCTTGGTCCAGAAACGCCTCCGCCCCCTGTTTCTGGCCAAAGTACTGGAATAATGAACATATCCAGCAGCCATCCCATAAACAGCACCAACTCGCGAAAATTGACGCTGCTGCTCCATCATGGCTTCAAACCGGCCGGCTGGTCAGTCAAGAACACACTCCAACAGAAAGCACAATCAAATCCAGTGGTACCTGCAAAGAACGCACGACACACAGATACGAACGCACAGTACGAATCTGCTAAGCAGAACGAACTGCACGCCTGTACCCGAATGCCAACTACGTACCCACAAGCACACGCACTGAACGAGAAAATACTACCTGCTAAAGCCTGGAGACCGAGAAGCGCGAATCAGCTCTAACCAAACCTTCACTAACACGAGCAAAGCCGTAACTAGCAAAAGCGGAACAGAGGGCGTCGCCATTGACTTTGGCCTTTCCCTTTATAGTGACGTCAAACGTGGATTACGTGCACGCGTTCAGGTCCGCAGGGAAATATCGTCCGCTGGTGTGTACAAGCCAGCGGGCCAAATGAAAAAACAGCCTTGTACGCCGGAAACAGCCCGTCGGACATTTCGAACGGACATGTTTGCTCGTGAGTACTCGGCCTTAGAAGAACATCAGATTATACTGGAGTGTAGTCTTCTTGCTGTTTACAGTCAATTGACCCCCTAGGAAGGTCTGTATTGCATTTTGGAACTGAACATTTAACTCATAGCAACTCATCTGAAAACAAGACAAAGGGATCTGCATCTCTAGGATGACTAGACGGTTTCTTTGTATATCTTATTTTCTCCTTCCACCTTGACTGCAATGCATTTTGTGGTGGATTTTTGCTGGAATCTCTCGAATTTCACACGGGACGGATCCATGATGATCCGCTCCGTGAACCTCCGCTTGCTCAGCGGGGATCGCTCCGCTGACCCACGCTGAGCCGGCGGATGAAAGGGCGGTCCCCGCACACTGTGCAGAGACCGCCCTGTCAGTTCTCCGCTCTCCCCTATGGGGGGATCGGATGAACACAGACCACGGAAAACAGGGTTTTCCTCTTTCTGCAGAATCGGAGGATTGCGGACCCGGATGAGAGCGGGTGTCAGCGGATATTCATCCGCTGACGCCCGCAATCTCATTGGGATCAATGTATGTGCCTTTTTAATCCGTAAACGGATGGATGAAAAAGCCGACATACGTCGGCAGGTGTGAAAGAGCCCTTGCTCTTGAATTTACTCATTCCACTCACCTGCAAATCTGTGATAAGAGCTGAAAACAGGCAACATTATGGGGCCTTCAACATTGCAACAGACCATAAATGATATATACTGGGGCAATAGGTTGTGCTACATGCTATGACAGAAAAAAAAAACAATTACTTTTTTGGCCAACTAGTTAGACAACTTTAAATTGAAATTTCCACTGTAGGCATCTCTAGGATAACTGGACAGTTTATTAACATTTTTATTGTAGTTTGGGATGAAAAGCCATGGATAAAAATTGACAAATTACCCTTGGAGTACCCGTTTACCCCATGTTACCTGTATATGGGCAGAGCACTCATGCTAGGATCTGTGGCTGCTGAACAGGAGCATAATGTCAGGTCTAACATGCCCATTAATCCAGACAGACTTTCTGGAGGTTAAAAAAGACTCTAATGCAATAGCAGATTAACTTTAAAGTACCGCATATACTCGAGTATAAGCCGACCCGAATATAAGCCGAGGCACCTAATTTTACCACAAAAAAATTGGAAAACTTATTAACTGGAGTATAAGCCTAAGGTGTCCATCTGCATGCCTCACTTTGCCTCACTGTGCCTCACTTTGCCTCACTGTGTCCATGTGCATGCCTCACTGTGCCCATGCCTCACTGTGCCCATGCCTCACTGTGTCCATGCCTCACTGTGTCCATGCCTCACTGTGCCTATGCCTCACTGTGCCTATGCCTCACTGTGTCCATACCTCACTGTGCCTTTGCCTCACCGTGCCTTTGCCTCACTGTGCCTATGCCTCACTGTGCCTATGCCTCACTGTGCCAATGCCTCACTTTGCCCATGCCTCACTATGCCCATGCCTCACTGTAACCATGACCAGACTGACGTTTAACATGGGAGTCTATGAAAGGGGAGCCCGGTTTTAAAAAATCGGTGCTCCCTGGCCATAGGTCCCCCGGACAACAAACTTTGCACACTTGTAGAGGAAGAGTGGGGCTACATGTGTTCCAGTTACCGGCCAGCCGGTACCGGGTCCCCAAAGTCCAGGAGATCAGACGCAAAAAGGTGACTCGAGTATAAGCCGAGGGGGGCATTTTCAGTACAAAAAAAATTTCTGAAAAACTTGGCTTATACTCGAGTATATACGGTAGATGTAAACCATAACTGAATGCCATTTAGATTGCACTGTGAACAACATATACATTTTCATTTTTTTGTTGTAAATACTAATTTTAACCTTTTTGTGGATCTCAGTGCTACTATCTCCTACAGTCTATTTTAGTCATTTTCTGTCTAAATGCAGCCCTTCCAGTGTTGGCTGTACATCAAATACCCTTAGGATACCAGTTTACCCCATTTTACCTGTATATGGTCAAAGCTTCCTTATAATAACAATGGTTGACCATGCCAGCAAAATGTGTGCTGGTGAAACCTCCATGCATAAAAATACATACATACACCTGTTATTGTTCAATTGTACTAAATATTTAGTCTTCCAGTGAGGTCTAAATTTAAAGTGTATATAAGCAGTGTTTCAGTAGCTTTTTGCTTATTTTATCAAAGTAAACAGGCAAGTTTTGGAACTGTCAAGCATTGATGACTTGACTGTAGGATTTGGTAACATGTAAAGCTGAACTCAAGGCTAACAGCTAAATACACTGATGGAATAGGTTAAAGAAAGCCATTTTAACTTCCAAGCGATTTTGTTTTTATGTCCATCTCGCTGTAAGATTTTCAAAGCTATGCCGACGGTAAGCAATTTTTAGCAGCAATGGCTGGTGTTGGCGCTTCAATTATCATGACACCATGGTTGATATGGTGTCAGGGTGATTGAAGCGCATTGTTTCTATTGTTACATATTAATATATAATGAAGTGGTTCAACTCACCATAATGCAGAATCAGTGGGAGCCTTGGGCGTGTCACTTCCCACATCTCCTGCCACCAGATGCAGCATGACTTGCCACCATAGCCTGTCACCAGATGCAGCGTGTCACTTGCCACTGTCCCCTGTCACCAGATGCAGCTTGTTACTTGCCACCGTCAGCTGCCACTAGATGTGGATGGTCACTTGCTATGTCACCTGTCACCAGATGCAGCTTGTTACTTGCCACCATCAGCTGACACTAGATGAGGATTGTCACTTGCTATGTCACCTGGCACCAGATGTGGATTGTCACTTGCCACCTGATGTGGATTGTCACTTGCCACGTCACCTGCCACCATTTGCAGATTGCCACGTCACCTGCCACCATTTGCAGATTGTCACTTGCCACGTCACCTGCCACCTGATGCAGATTTTCACTTGCCACGTCACCTACCACCATTTGCAGATTGTCACTTGCCACATCATCTTCCACCATTTGCAGATTGTCACTTGCTATGTCACCTGCCACCATTTGCAGATTGTCACTTGCCATGTTACCTGCCACCTGATGCGAATTGTCACTTGCCATGTCACCTACCACCAGATGTTGATTTTCATTTGCCCACTGATGTGGATTGTCACTGGCCATGCCACTCAGTGCAACCACACGTGCACTGATCCAGTTAGTGAGAGCAGAAGAGTGGTGATGTGGGGTTGGCAGTGAGAGATGATGTCATCTCGCTGTTCCCTGCCGCACCTCCGAAAATAAAGAGGCCTGCATTGTGAGGGTGGAAGAGCGCTGATGTGTGGCGGGCAGTGAGAGATGATGTCATCTCTCTGCACCCCACCACACCTCGCTCCCACATTGAAAAGACCCAGCTGTGAGGGCGGAAGAGCGGTCCCTGCCACGGCCCCAGTTACATGAACCACAATCAAATCTAATTTGACAGGAATGATTGGCTAAACCATGATAAGAGGCATGGAGGAGCTCCGCTAATAGGAAAGGTTAGAGGAACTGAATTTATTCTCTCTTGAGAAGAGGAGATTATGGGGGGGGGGGGGATATGATCAACATGTATAAATAGATAAAGGGGCCATTTGGTAACTCAGTGCTGAGTTACTCACTTTAAGGTCATCACAGAGGACTGAAGGAAAATACATTTAATCTCCAAATATTGACAGATTTCTTCACAGTAAGAGCTGTGAAATTGTGGAATAGACTCCCTCAAGAGCTGGTTCTGGAGACTGGATACTAACATTTATAAGTAAAATTGGGGGATCATGATGGAATTTTTTCCCCTGCTGTAGCAAATTGGATCAAGCGTTGCTGGGGTTTTTGCCTTCTTCTGAATCAACTGTGGGTAAAGGATTGTGTATATGATTGTAAAATGTTCTCTTTCTTTTTTTCCCCCTTTTATTGGTGGACTTGTGTCTTTTTTCAACCAGACCAACTATGTAACTATGAAACTATGACATTTGCTTTTCAAAATAACAAAAGCAGTAATATAGGGGTTGGATAAAAAGTGTTGTGCAGCATAATACTTCTGGTAGAAAAAAAAGTATATTAGGCTACACAAGGGGCAGAGGTTTTGGTCACAAAACTGTGACTTTCCCCCAAATGAGGCACAGTTGTGAGCTATGCTTACACTGCTTTCAATTTTTTATTTTATAAATACCAATGTAATAATAATAATTACAGAGTCATAATACTTGATATTTTGGAGTGCACACCTTATCTGCTGCCTGGTGCCAGGAAAAAACTTCCTTCGGCAATTCAGAGGAACCTCAAAATGTGTAGACACATTTCACATCCGCACCCAGGTAATACAAAACATGTTAGCGCTTGCTGCTTTAGACAGAAGCTATTATATTTATACTGCGGCTTGTGTAAAATAAAGTGAAAGATTTTTAAAAGAGAAGTATAGGAGAAAAAAAAATATACTCACCTGGGTGGATGTAGCATCGGACCTATACTGCATCTGTCCCCTGCTGCCTCTAAGATCGAGAACTGTGCGATCAAAGACTGCTGAGGCATGGTTTATTAAATCAGTATTCTATAAAAAGAACCTACTTACTGTACAATACTGCAATAGTAATTTGTCACTAGTATTCCTCTTCAAAAGTTTTAGTGCAGGTCAGATAACTATATAATAACATGCAAAGGGAACAGAAAGATTGTGTTGTGTTTTATACAGGTATAAAGTGTTAAGCCCCGTACACACGACCGGTTTTCCTGCCAGGAAAACTGCCAAGAGAGCTTTTGGCTGGGAAAACCTGTACCACTTAAGCCTCGTACACACGATCAGTCCATCCGATGAGAACGGTCTGAAGGACCGTTGTCATAGGTTAACCGATGAAGCTGACTGATGGTCCGTCGCGCCTACACACCATGGGTTAAATAACTGGACGTACAACACGCGGTCAAGTAAACCACGTACGACGGCACTATAAAGGGGAAGGTCATATCCAATGGCGCCACCCTTGGGGCTGCTCTTGCTGTTTCCGCGTTACCGCGTGTTAGTAAAAGCTTGGTTCGAGCCGATTCGCGCTTTTCAGTCTCCGTGCTTTGCAGATCGTTTTCTTGGGTTCAGTTTGTGCTTGTGGGTTTGTATCTGTTTTTCAGTGCTTGCAGTCAGGTCGTATCTGTTTTGCAGAGCGTTCCTGTCCGCTTGAGTTCTGTTTTTCAGTGCATTCTTTACAGGCCTTGCTGTACTTGGGTGCTTTCTTTTTTAAGTATTCTGCCATCATACAAGTGATACAGAAGGTCTATATTAAGGTAAGTTGTCTCCTTTCACATCACAATCTATACATGTCTTTAATGTATGCTAATGTCTTGTATTTCTTGCATCATTCCCTAATTACCATGATTGTAATATGCTGTGAATGTCCCCTTTGTCCCCATGCATGTTCTAAGCTTTCAATGTTCCTTTTTTGGCCTACATGCATATGTCCCTTTACTAACCTGTCCAGCATGCTATCCTAGGCCCAAACACACCTAGCCTAGTCTTTTTACATCTTTTTTTTTTGTCTGCTCCATTGTAGTTCAAACCCCCCCCCCCCCTTAAAATGTTTAATGGCCCATCAGAGTGGTGAGGAGCCTGATAATTGGGCCTATTTCAGTTCTGGCATGTAATTAGCACTCCACTAAATGTTATACTGATGTTGGACAAGGATGTCTTTTGCTTTGTGATTGCAATGTTTATGTGCCAAAGGACTAATTTTTATTTTTGTTTGACTCCACAGTTTCCTTCCACGCCACAGGAATGGCAGATTGTGGCTTCCCAATTGGCCCAGCGGTAGGACTTCTCTAACTGCGGAGGGGCAAGAGATGGGCAACACATCTGCATAGTGCCGCCACCCCGTTCAGGGTCATACAATTTCAACTACAAAGGTTTTCATAGTATTGTGTTGATGGTGTTGGCACAGTACAAGTTTTTGTATGTGGACATGGGGAAGAACGGCCGGATGTCTGACGGTGGAGTCTTTGCCCAGATGGAGTTTGCCCACCGTCTCCAGACTGGTGGCCTGGCCCTGCCACGGGATGAAGAGGGACTCCCTTTTGTGTTTTTTTTGCGGACGAAGCTATTAGGCTTGGATCACAAACTAGGGATGAACGAATATGCCAAGGGTTAGTTTGTAGAAGGTTCCGTGATCCTGCTTTAAATCCCCGCAAAACAAATGTAAAAACAAATGTAACATTTATTTTTTTCGAATATAAAGTACATACAATATTTCATTTGCAGTCAAATGGCCTTTACTGGTCCAATTTATACAAAAATACCTCATTTTCCAGTTTTGAGAAAACCCATCCCTAAACCTACCCCCACCCCCCCATCCTACCCCCCCTCTTCTCTCCAACCTACCATCCCATGTCCTATCGCCCTTTACCTATCGTAGTCCTACTTTATACCATCCTTTCTGCAAATCTCTGTGTCTGCTTATATTTTAGCCAGACTTCTGCCGCAGTTTCCCATTGTTTTAAATGGGAAGGAGCAGTGAAGGAGCGGTATACACGCCGCTCCTCTCACCGCTCCGAGATTATTTTCTCTCCCGCCAGCGCATCGCCTCAGTGTGAAAGCCTTTGGGCTTTCACATTGAGTATGCAGTGCAGGAGTTTTTTAGGCGGTATAGCAGCGCTATTTTTAGCGCTGTACCACCTGAAAAACTCCTCAGTGTGAAAGGGGTCTTAACTACTTGCCGACCAGCCGCCGTCATTTTACCGTGGCAGGTCGGCTCCCCTGCACGAGAGCCCGTAGCTATACGTCGGCTCTCGCGCAGCCCCCGACTCCCGTGCGCCGGGCACTCGCGATAGCTCGTTACAGAGCAGGGACTGGGAGCTGTGTGTGTAAACACACAGCTCCTGGTCCTGTCAGGGAGAGAAATGCTGATCTTCTGTTCATACAATGTATGTACAGAAGATTGGTCATTTCCCCAAGTGAGGCCACCCTCCCTACAGTTAGAACACACCCAGGGAACATACTTAACCCCTTCTCCAAACCCTAGTGTTAACCCCTTCACTGCCAGTGGCATTGTTATAGTAATCCAATGCATTTTAATAGCACTGATCGCTATAAAAATGCCAATGGTCCCAAAAATGTGTCAAAAGTGTCCGAAGTGTCCGCCATAATGTCGCAGTACTGAAAAAAAATCGCCTCCATTACGAGTAAAAAAAAATATTAATAAAAATGCCATAAAAATACCCCCTATTTTGTAAACGCTATAACTTTTGCGCAAACCAATCAATAAACGCTTATTGCGATTTTTTTTTTAACGAAAAATAGGTAGAAGAAAACGTATCGGCTTAAACTGAGGAAAAAAAAAATGTATATATATTTTTGGGGGATATTTATTATAGCAAAATGTAAAAAATATTCATTTTTTTTCAAAATTGTCGCTCTATTTTTGTTTATAGCGCAAAAACTAAAAACCGCAGAGGTGATCACATACCACCAAAAGAAAGCTCTATTTGTGCTTGGGAACCACGTCGCACGACCACGCAATTGTCAGTTAAAGCGACGCAGTGCCGAATCGCAAAAAGTGCTCTGGTCTTTGACCAGCAATATGGTCCGGGGGTTAAGTGGTTAAAGAGCAAAGTAATGCTTGTGGTTTCAGCAGAGAATACACAGAGTGTTAACATTCTCTTAGGGGAACTACAAAAAGGAATGCAAAGTGCACTAATCCTTAATCCGTACACACGATCACTTTATATGATGAAAAAAAACGACGTTTTAAATCATGAAATAAAACAACATTTTTGAAACTTCATTTTCAAAAA